>NC_058130.1:712494293-712527220 GCF_016433145.1 Gracilinanus agilis | reverse complement strand
TCCTCTCCTCTCCTCTCCTCTCCTCTCTCTTCTCTTTTCTCCTCTCCTCTCCTCTCCTCTCTCTTCTCTTTTCTCCTCTCCTTTCTCTTCTCTTCTCTTCCTGACGGTTGTAAGAAAATTGATGAAGGGAAATTACCTTTGGTTTATGCCAACTTATTGGAGAAGATGAGAGACAAAAGAGAGATGAGAGACATTCTTTATGAGAGACAGAATCCCAGGATTTTCTCTGCCAGCAGTTTTTCTATGAATCATTTCTTGGGAATGACATAGTAATAGCAAGAGATAAAAGGATAAAGCAGATTTTACTGGACTACATTAAATACCTACTATGTGCAGAACCTAGAGAAAGATGCAGAGAGAGAGCAGGTAAAAAAAGTTTATATAACCAGCATAGAGTGTATTAGGGAGATTAGATGTAAATGCAAAAAATTACTAAGTATTATTACATAAATACATTGTTGTTCAGTATTTTTTTTAGTCCTGTCCAACTCTTTATGACCCTCTCTATGTTTTTTTAATTGATTAATTATGAAAAATTTTCTATGGTTACATATTCTTTCCCTCCTCTCCTCCCTCTCCCCTCCCATAGCCAATGCACAATTCCACAATGCACTGCGTTTTACATATGACATTGATGAAGACCTATTTCCATATTATTGATAATTGCACTGGGATGATTGTTTAGAGTCTACATCCCCAATCATGTCCCCATTGACCCATGTGATCAAGCAGTTGTTTTTCTTCTGTGTTTCTGCTCACATAGTTCTTTCTCTGGATGCGGATAACATTCTTTCTCATAAGTTCTGGGGTTTTCTTGACAAAGATCCTGGAGTGGTTTGCCATTTCCTTCTTCAGATCATTTGACAGATAAGGAAACTAAAGCAAACAAGGTAGAATAACTTACCCAGGGTCTAGCTAGGAAGTGTCTGAGACCAGATTTGAACTTGGGGAGATGATTCTCCTTGACTTCAGGTCTGGCATTCTATCTATAGAGTCATCCAGCTGCCTCCTTAAATGCATTAGGGAGGTAGAAAACAAAATGGTCAGTGACATCCTGGAAGAGGTCATTAATAAAAAGAGGCCATCGCTGAAAGAAAACCACATAATGAAGTTCTTTGCAATCCCTGATATTTTGAAAATGAAAGAGCTTTTAAATTTTTTTAAATAAAAAAAATGCATTTACTCTCCCTCCTGCAGCTCCACATCATTATAAAAAGAAAAAGAAAACCTTTGTTTTATATATATATATATAATCTAGTTGAACAAATTCTTCCATTGGCCATGCCCCAAAAAATTGGTTATTTTCATTAATTTTGTTATTATCTTGTAAAGCTCTTTTGATGTATATCCTTGGTAATTGATTGGTATAGCATTAAAAGTATAAATTATTTTTTATACCATTTCCATTTTTTATTATATTGGCACAGTCTAGCTATGAGCATTGAATATTCCTCCAGCTATTTAGGTTGTTCTTTATTTCTTTAAGGAGCATTTTGTAATTGAATCCAAGTTTTTATGTGCTTTGGAGGTTGATAGCAAATATTTTATCTATCTTGTAGTTATTCAGAATCTAATTGCCCTTTCTTTAATTGCTTTTTGTGTTTTTGTATTGTTATATAGGAAGGCTGTTGATTTTTAAGGATTTGTTTTGTAGCCTGCAATTTTGCTAAAGCTATTAACTGCCTTAATTTGCTTATTCCTGATATTTTCCAAGTAAACCATCATATTGTGTGAAAGAACTTATTGAGGGACTTTGATCACAAAGGATAGAATCAATACTCTGGTGCCCCCTGTAGTCAGCAGGAAAAGTCAGTAATTGAGGTAGGGGACAAGAAGACAGGAGGCTGGCCAAATGTTCCCTGGGTTGTCCCTTGGGTGTGCAGGTGAAGGAGGAAGGGTGGCAGTTGGCTCTCAAGGTGTGCTGTGTGAGAGTCAGTGGACAGAGAGAAAGTTAGATAAACTGAGACCTGACCAGATTGCAGGTTCTAGCTTCTTGGAATGAAGATAAGATGTGATACACTAGGGCCTCATTGGTGAAGCCATGGCACTTTGCACAGCCAGTACTGGGGAGGGAGCTGCTCTGTTCCTCCACTTCCCAGCCCAGTGGATATTTTTTTGCATGCCCACTCCTCTGTCCAGCTGCCCAAAGCAAGTATTTTCTCCCTCAAATCTCTCTGGTGGGGGGATGAGGCAGGGGATGTGGTGGTCACAGACAGCTTGAATTTGCCCTCTGGACACTCAAAGTGGAAAAAAGTTTGCCAACCCTGCCCTAGGGGGTTACCGTAATAAGAAAGTTTAGGTTTTAGACAGCTAAATGGAATCTCTACACTAATCTTTACTTTGCAGCAACCTACCTCCAGATTTTCTCTCTTTCATCTTTCTCCCTTTCTCCTTTCTGATTAATAAAACATTAAATCTATGGCTAGACTCCCCATTTTTTAATCTTTACACTATCATATCATTAGCAAACAGGAATACTGTTAGCTCCTCTTTAACTATGTTTATTCCTTTAATTCCTTTTTTTAAAGTTTTATTGCTGTTACTAGCATTTTCATAATGATATCAAATAATAGTGGGGTTAGTGATTATCCTTGCAAAATGTCCTTATTTATTGGGAAAAGTTCTAGTGCAGCATTGGTGAACATTTTAAAGATCACATGCCCAAACTCCACATTCAAGCCACCTGTGAACCCTCCCAACCATATTATCCCAGAGAGCAGAGAGAGGAAGTGCTAGTATTCAACTGCTAGACAGAGAGGCTAGACATGCAAAAAATATTCTCAGGCACCATGAAGAGTGAGAATGAAGCAGCCCCTCTGGCACGCTGGGACATGTGTGCCATGTCTTCACCAACATGGTTCTATATTTAAAAAGCTTCCTTGTATTCCTATTGTGTAGGGGATGGTCTTTTAGCATAAGAGAATGTTTTACTTTGTCAAAGACTTTTTTTTTAATCCACTGAGATAATTATGTGTTTTGGATGTTTTGGTTGTTAAATACAATTAATTATTTTGATGTTTTCCTATTGTTAAATTATCCTTGCACCCCTGGTATAAATCCCAATTTATCTTAATGAATAACTTCTTGGATAAATCACTGTAATCCACGTGAAGGGTGTTGTCTAAATTGTTGAATCATTGTTCATTAATGATTTTGGCCTTCAGTTTTCTTTCTATGTGTTACATCTTTCCCTTGTTTAGGTATTAAGACTATTATTGCTTGTTCTTTGTTTTTGAAGAAGACTAAGGGCATCACAGTCTGAGGTCTTGACTTTTGTATGTATTGGATTTAAGTGAGACAGAGTTGCACAAAGTCATCAGCCTCACTGTCTTCCAGAGTCATTAGCTTCTTGTGGTAAGACAAAAGTAGGGACAGCTGGTGATGGCTCCAGATGCAGTGAATGCCCTTGCTGTCTTTGATGTGCAACCAAGTTCAAAGTGCTCCACAGGACTTGTTTAGCCACCTTTATGGACATTGGAACCAATCACTCTCATCTGCCCATTTCACCAAGAGAAGTCTTCACATGTAAGTGGAATGAACTCATCCATTAAATAGAAGCAGGCAACAGAGTGGATTAAAAACCAGAATCCTACCACGTATTGTTTACAGGAAACACATTTGAGACAGATAGACATACATAAAGTAAAGCTAAGAGGCTGGAGCAGAATCTCTTGGGCTTCATCTGAGACCAAAAAAAAAAACAAAAACAAAAATGAAAAAACAAAACACACACACACACACACACACACACACACACACACAAACAAACCAGAGTGGCAATCTTGATCTTGGACAAAGCTAAAGCAAAAATAGATCTAATTAAAAGAGATAAGGAAGGTAATTACATATTGATAAAAGGCAGTATAGACAATGAAGTAATATCAGTACTTAATATATATGCACCAAATGATATAGCATCCAGATTTTTAAAGGAGAAACTAAAGAGAAGTCTTCACTTGTTTGGGGTAGACACTTCTCTCACTCACCAATGGGTTTGTACAATCCATATATGGATGTTAAAGAAAGACTAGAACCTCTGGTGTGAGGGATTGCTGAGAACTTTTCGGGGCTATGCATCCACTTGTGGTTCTACCAGGCACTCAACTCTGTGGTTTCAAGATGTTGTAGCATATGTAGCTGCCACACCTCAGTAAAAACTGTCTCAGTAGATGGGCTAAACTAAGTGGAGGGTAACTGACAGGCCTCAAACTCATCAGTGACTTATGAGGTTGTCTATACTAAGGATGTAAAGACTTCCCCTGGTGGAATGGGTGGTCCTTTTTGAAAATGAAGGACAAGTGCCAGCATCCTAAACATTTACCAGGACAATGGATTTCAGTCAGGAAGTCATTCAACACTTACCTTTTCCAAAATATAAAAATTAATGCAAGAAATAAATGGTTATTAGTTGATTAAAATTTGTCTGCTGCTGCTGAAAGTTTGCTGAATTGAAATAAAATTAAATGTTTCAGATATTATGCTTCAAAATTTTAAGTCTCCTGATAAAGATAGCAAGAATGATTTTATATAGGGGAAGAATGATGATTTTATATAGGGGATAGCCAGATTACACTTCCATCTCTTTGATGCCTCATTGAGTCACAGTCTAGCATAGCTATCAATAGTCAGTCTCATTAGGTGGCACAGTATCCCAAGCCGTTTGCTCAGTAAATGACAGGATTCTAAATAGAAGCGGAGGGGTGGGGGGCAGCTGGGTAGCTCACTGGATTGAGAGCCAGGCCTAGAGACAGGAGGTCCTAGGTTCAAATCTGGCCTCAGACACTTCCCAGCTGTGTGACCCTGGGCAAGTCACTTGACCCCCATTGCCTACCCTTACCAATCTTCCACCTATAAGTCAATACACAGAAGTTAAGGGTTTAAAAATTTTAAAAAAAATGAAACAGAAAAAATTGGAATAAAGGTTTATATTGATCTGAAAACACACCCCTAGAGAAAATTAAGCCACAGAAAGATGTGATATCCACAGGCAGCAACTTCTCCAGCTCCAGGTTGAGATTTAAAATGAATCTCTATTACCTCACACTTAACTCAAAGGAAGAGTGGAGGAAGGAAACAGCCAGCAGCTTTTCCTTATCTTTCCATGCTTTCAACCCACTTCTGACATCAGTGTGACGGGCCTCAGAAATAACTGTCAATGAGTTCAAGGGGAGCTGCAGTGGGAGTTCAGGGAGAGCTAGTTGCTAAGGCATGACAGTCTGGGAGTCAGATTTCAGCATGTTCTGGCCTGCAGAGATGGCTGAACTGAAACCTGCAGTGGAGAGTGGCAGGCTGAAAATTTAGAGCACAAAGAGATAGAAAGCAGAGTAAGAGCAGAAAGACAGAGAGACTCACAAAATCTATCAACACAACTGAATCAAGAATTATGGGAGCCTAGGGGCTGGGAATGGGATCACAGATTCCATTTTATTGAGCATATAGGTCCAATATTTATACAGTTCCTATACTTTATGAACAAAGGAAAATGATATATCAAAAGAAAGTTAAAATGCCCAAAACATACATCCTTCAGTGCCAATTAGAGTACACAGGTGTCACCTGCATCAACAAGTACATACACTTCATCAATAGTAATCTTCAAAGTCCTCTTTGGTCTGGATTTCTTTAGAAGTACAAAAGTACCAAGGCCATTTGTCCCAGAGATAGAGCTCAAGGTTTGTGATAGTAAGTTAGCTGGTCAGGTTCTGAGCCAATTAAGAAAGCCAGGTGTTCTTTAGACATTGATTTGTAGACCTACAAGATCAAGACCAGTCCTTTCCAGGGCCTGAGGCAGATCTACAAATGGGTCTTTTCTGACTGCTTTTGCCTCAGTGGGCCCAGAATATCCTTATGGACTTGTCACACCAGGATCATCATGATCAAGAAAATCTACTTTATCCCAATTTAGAATACAAGTCAGATAAAGGATGTGTTCCACATTTAAGTTACAAGCCTAGGGAGAAGCATCACTGGTTATACAGAAAAATGTGTGTCTATGGGGAAAGTGAATGTCTCCATATGAGTCATTTCTTAAGATACCTACAGTATAGGGGGAACACAGTCATTCTGGTTCACAACCAATTAGACATTGATCTTAGGGGTATTTTATTATATTCAAAGGAGAAGAAATAAATCTTTTCTAATCAATTCATTTGTCATTGATCTCAGAGACCTGAGACTGAACAGTCTCTGACGTTTTGGTTGGCCTTGCACCAGAACTGGGGCAAAGGAAGACAGAACTAAGAAATTTGTCATGACCAATCATTTAACACTGAAATGGAGGTTTATTCTAGCATGGCATTACTTGAGAGCATATCAAAAAAGAAAAAAATACAATACCTCTCACTCTCTGACCAGACAACACCTGGCCCACAGTAGACATCTATTATTGAATGAATTAATGTTCTCTGTGGAATTTTCTTATTCAGGTCAAATATCCCCAAATCTTTCAAACACACCTCTTCTTCTCTCTATACATTCACTCTTGGTTATCTCATCAATTCACTTGGGTTCAATTAATTATCTCAAGTCAGCTAACTCTCAGATCTATATCACCACCCTTAACCTTTCTTCTGAACTCAATCCCATAAAACCAATTACCTACTAAACATCTAACCTAGATGTCCCATAAGCATCTTAAATTCAATAATATCTAAAACTGAAACCATTGTCTTCCTACCCATCCTTCTAATTTCTCTATATCTACAGAAGACACCAACATCCTTCCAGTCACCTAGGTTCATGACATTGGAATAAATCTTGACTCTTCCTTCATTCCCCACAAGTTGATAATTCTCTCCTCCCATTTCACCAAAGTTATTTTGTATTTACTCTTTAAGTAACACTTTGATTTTCTTATCTGTGTAATATTACAAAGTTGCTTTGTATTTACTTATTGGTGTATATGATGGATGGAGATGACTATCATACCCTAACTTATACTTCTAGCGGAATATAAATGAATCAAGAGGACATTAACATCTTTGTCTTACTGACCTCTGCCCCTGGAACAGTCTTGCATCCAGGAGGTGCTTAATCCTTGCTTTTTAAATTGAATTAGATTGAATTGAATCAGACTGACATCATTGTCAATATCTCATCGTTTGTAATCCTATCAACATCTTTTAGGATGATGAAGAGGATAAACTGTCATGAAGTATTCATCTTGAGGAATAATTTGAAATCACAATAAGCAATGTATATGGAATCAGGTCATAGAGGAATTTATATTTGATTTAGTGGGAAGTACAGGAGCATGAGAGTGACAGAAGGATTAACATGCTAGCAGTATGCAAGCATATTAGAGTAGAAATGAATGCAGTAAGGAAGACCCACGAGGAAGCTACTGTGGTAATCCATGTGTGAGTTATAGGAATATACTTCTAAAAAAGATCTTAAAGACCATTTATTTTAGGTTAGATCTTTTTTGCAGCTGAGGAAATTGAGGCCCAGAGATATGAAATGACTCCTTCATGGTCACATAGCAAGTTAATGATAGAAAAACAACCTTTCAGTCTAGTTTTCTTCCCACTCTCCTCCACTGCTTATTAAAAAATCCTAGGATGGCAGCAGGTACAGAAAGGAACTCTATACAAAATGTCAGATAGCAACTGTCAAAAATTCTTTCAACATGTAGTTGAAAGAAATAAAAGTTTTTTTAAAGGAACTCTAAGTACAAGTTTGTTATCTTTTTCATTAAACATCTTTTATAAAGTAAGGAATGGTACAATCAATTCAATACTCATTAAATGTCTATTATATTTGAGGTACTGGGTATACAAACATTAAAATAAAAGTCCCTTTTCTAGTAAACCAAATTGCCTGGAACTGAGAATACATGAAGAGGAATGGAATATTGTAAAATTTAAGTGGCAACCAGACAATGGAGATCTTTTTTAAAATATGGTATTTTTTGGAAGTTATGTGGGAAAATAGGAACAACAATACACTGATGGTAGGACTGTGAACTCATATGAACTGATCTGCAGAGCAACTTGGAATTATGCCCAGAGATTTATTAAACTTTGTATACTCAGAGACCTAGCAATGCCACTGTTGGGTCTATATCCCAAGGTGATCAGAGAAAAAGGAAAATAATCTATATATTCTAAAATATTTATAGTAGCTCTCTTCAAACATGGCAACAAACTGGAAATCAAAGGGATGTCCATCAACTGGGGAATGGCCAAACAAGTTGTGGCATGATTTTGATGGAATACTACCACACCACGAGAAATGATGAGCAGGTTAATTTAAAAAAAAAACATGAGAAGACCTATATGAAATTATAAAAAGCAGAATGAGTAGAACCAAAAGAATATTATACACAGCTACAGAATTAATGTTTGAAGAACAACTTGTGAATGTCCTCCTCCAGAGAAAGAACTGATAAATAGAAACACAAAAGTCATAGTTGATATGTACATTTTTTTTGTCCAGTGATGCATTCTCTATTATAGGGAGAAGAGGGAGGGAGATACCTAGGAATTTTAATGTAATCAGTGAAAAAATAAATTAATAAAAATATGGTATTTTATCATAAAGGGAGTAGGGAATTCACAGTAGGGAATGGCATGATTATATTTGAGTTTTCTGTGTAATCAAATTGGCATCCATGTAATTGATGAAATGGAAAGCTGAGAGTTTGGGAGGAGGGACAAGTAATTAGGAGACTATCCATCCAAGCAAGAGAGTTTTTGTGAGGAGAGAGAGAAATAGATGACAGAGATGTTGTGGAATCAGCAAGCCTAGGTAACTTATTGGATAGGAAGTATGATAGAGTGATAGAGTTATTGAATCCAGGATTATGAAGCTGGCTTAAAGTATGGTGGTGTCCTCAACAGAAAAAGCAAAGTTGGAGGGGAAATGATTTTTGAGGGAAATACAAAAAGCTCTATTCTTGAAATGTGTGATTTTTAATACCAACTAAAGATGTTAAATGTTAGGCAATGATGCAGTACTCTTTTTCAGGAGATAGATTAATACATATGAATGTCCTATAAGTAGCTGACTAAAGATTTTTTTAAGACCCAACAAGAATATATATCTCTCTATTTTACATGATTATACATGTATAACCCAAATTAAATTGCCTATTGTTTCAGGGAGAAGGGAGAAGAGGAAGGAAGAAAGAGAACTTGGGATTCAAAATGTTAGAAGATGAATATTAAAAATTGTTTTTACATGTAATTGGGAAAAATAAAATATTATTGGGGGAAAAGAAAACATATGACTAAAATGCACTGTATTTTGAGTACACAGGAGTGTCCAGTCACTCAGATGACCCCATCTAGGAGCACAGGATAAGTCATGGGTGTCTTCGGGTTTAGGCACTTTCTTTCCTCTTAGAGACCTCCATAGATTTTTCCAGCTCTTCAAGCTTTGGAGAGAGGAAAGAAGAGAAGAAAAAAATGTTGAAAATGTCTGTAAAATTAAGTCTGTAATCCTCCAATTTCCTATAGGAGATTTTAAAAAAAACAACAAACAACTAGGATTTACTGAGAGCCCAAGATTCCAAACACTCTTATATCTAGGATTACATTCCTAAATAGTATAAAGGATTAAAATTTTATTTTTCCAAATCCCTTATTGTGATCAATGTTAACTAATTGTAGTTTTTTTGGTTGTTGATTTTCTTTAAGCATTTGACCTACCCAATAATTCTCATCCCATACCGAATAGCAGCAATTACATCCTACCCCCTCAAATGCAGTTTCTACCCAGGATATTCCCATTCTAGAGCCACAAGGCTAATGGAGAACATAAAAGCAGAGCATTTATTACCCCATTAGGAAGACCTTGCACAAACCCATGGCATGCTCTATGCCTGGGCAGCTACCACACAATCACTGTCATCTCTTCCCAACCCAGCCCAATCTATGCATCAAGGCACACAGAGGGGGGAAGATAGACACAAACAAATCTATCAATGCCCAAACTCAGAGATAATAAGTGAACTGGATATAAAGGGTGTCAGATAGCCTCTCTCTCTCACTCACCCCCAACTTTAAAAGGAGTCCAAGGCCATGATATTTCTTTCCTAAAGAGTTAATAGGACTAAAAAGCTAAAAGAGACACCATTTCAATGACACCCTATGCAGATTTCCTAAAGTGGGAGCAACTCTCCCCAAAACAGATTTCCAATATCACTTTGTAGTCTCCTTGAGAGTCAGAAGTTATATTACTTGAGCATATTGTGGGAGTAAATGTTCCGGGTCCTGGACTGGATTGTACTGTGCTATCTACATTCTCCCTTTAGGTTGCCTCTTGATCTTGGCCAGGAACAATGAAATTGTGGGTCTGAGTTACTGGATGTGCAGCTTCTCAGCTTGGGGCACAGCTCTCCAGAACAAGAACAGAAAGAAAGTACAACTAAACATACCAGCTAGATAGGGTGTCACTGAAGCATTTCTAATTCTTTGCACTTGGGAAATGTGGGGCGGCTGAGTAGTCACACAAGATCTGACCCTGACGGTCAACAAAATTAAAAGCAGCTTCTTAAAGGCTACTTCTAGGCTTCTCCCTCTCCCATCCTGCATACACTTGATCTTCTACATACTATTCCTCCCATCACTGTGGTAGAAGTTGGTTTCCTTTTAAGGAGGCAAAGAAGTCCTCCTCAGGATTTGATTAGTCCAGGGGACCAGGACTTGAACTATTTTAGCAAAACTTCTGTGTTGCTCAAGACATAAAAAAAAAAAAATCTCATGGTGCTCTTCTATTTAGGACTTGGCAGGCTGGAGGATCAAGGATTAGTAGAATTTCCATTGCCCTTTGGGAAGTCTCTCTGACTAAGTTTTGCAGAGGGGTGGAGTCCATTTGAATTGGAAATGAATAACTCTTATTTTTCAGTCTTTTATTATAAGGACATTTTTTAATTGAATTTTGTGGCCCATAGTTGTTTCATTATGTTGCGATCTTGGGCCTGACTCATTGGACTGACCTCAGTTAGGCTTGACCCAGATTGGTCTCCAGCAATACCAAAACTTCCCAGCATCTCTAAATAGGGTAAAATGTACTCAGTTCTGGTCCTTCTCATCTGCTCCTACACAATGATTAAAGCTGTGGAGAGAGTTTTCTCTGTGATGCTAGGAAACAAAATATCCCATAACTCTTTGTGTGTGGTCATAGTTAAGAAGGTCAAAGGAAGAGTATGGATAGCACAGCACAATCCAGACCATTTCCTGGATCATTTATTCCAACAACATTCCCAGTATCATAACTAATGACTCTCAAGGAGACTAGACAATTAAATTAGAAGTCTCTTTTGGTAGAATTACTCCTACTTTAGGAGATTTTCTTTGGTCATTGGAGCCTGTAGCTCCTGGGGGCACTCAGGTTGCCATGGAACAATATTCTGAGAAAAGATGAGCTCAAGGGCATGATGACTTAACAGGCAGAAGGAATTAGCTTCCAATGCAAGGAATTTGGGAGAACAGGCTTACTTCTGTCAATTCCCATGGAAAATTTCAGTTGTCTTAGAAGCTTTGACTCAAAATTTCCAGCATTTCTGGTTTAGACTTCAGACAGAGACCAGGAACCCCATCCTTGACTCATCAGGACAATGTTGAGAACTTTCTCTTCTTGACAAGCCAAGGGATGAGGAGGCCTAGTGAGATGTGGCTTGAGTTGTTCAATCAGGAGAGCAGTGCTAGGGTAAAAGAAAAGCTCTTACCACCTTGCTGTGAATAGTTGGAGCAGACAGCATTTCACTGGTATCTGTTTCTGTTCTTTTCTGGATCCCTTTAAAGCACTTCCTGTATTCTTCTTGGACCTAAAAATTTAGACCAGAAAAACCAGAAGTTATTGGATCACAAGACTTGGGTCTCAAAGAGTTCTCAGAGATATTCTATACAAGAGATTATTCACTTTTTTGGGGCCCTGGATCTCTAGGTAGAGGCAACTAAAGAGTGGGCAGATAGAGTTACCTCTACCTAGAGATCCAGGGCCCCAAAAAAGTGAATAATCTCTTGTATAGAATATCTCTGAGAACTCTTTGTTCAAATCTGACCTCAGATACTTACTAACTCTGTGACCCTGAGCAAGTTACTAAACCTCCATCTGGCTTAGTTTCCTCAATTGTAAAATGAGGATACTAATAGCACCTATAATTTACAGTTGTTATGGAGATAAAATGAGATAATATTTATAAAGCACTTAGCACAATAGCTGGTGAATAGTAGGCACTTAACAAATGCTTATTTCCTTTCTTTCTTTCTTGAGGAGTCAGTCAAGGGAATTCTAGGGACCCTGTCCCAGAAGAGTGTTTTCAAATGCATAAAATGAAAGGAAACCAATTGCACTGAAATGCCATTATCAAGAAATTTTTGAACAAGTTCTTGGACCTCAGGTAAAGAAGCCTTGATATAATCTAAGCCTCACATTTTACAGAACAGGAAAGTGAGGACAAGAGAGGTGTGGTGACTTGTACAAGATCACAAATGAATGAATGAATTTCTAGAAACACATTTTTATTCACTTATTATATGCCAGGTACTGTTTGTGTACTGGCAGCATATACTAAAAGAGCAAGAAGTGCCCAGCCCTAAAGAAGCAGAGAAACAGAGACAGAAGGGTGGAGGGGGGAAGAAGAAGGGGAGGTTTGGTCTGAGAAATCCCAAGAATGGTAGCATGGAACCACAGGATAATTGACAGATAAACCCTTCCTGGACCTGGAATGTGATTATTTTCACAGGTTTTAATGGGGAGAACTCTTAATCAGACTCAGATCTTTTGACTCCACCACCATTCAGGGCTCTTTATTATAACATGCTGCCTCTGAAGAACACTGAATTGGAAACATGAGTTCTCATCTTATCTCTTTCTTTCATTCTCTATGGTCATGCTGACTAGTTTTTAGCAAACTTTGCCTTCCTCTTCTGTAAAATGGGACTTCATCCTTGCCCTTGAGCAAGCAGGTACCGTTTAGGTTTCTGGTATGGCTGTTACTCTGTGATGACCATTCTTAAATCTGTATGACACTTGGAACTGGATGTGAATATATCCCTAATGGAATGGACTTTGTCAAGAGGTAGTGAGTTCCCTGTGCTAACAGTCTATAATATGCTGATATAAGTGTTAAAGGAGCCTGCTGTTCAGGGAACAGGTTGCACTAGGTTACCTCCAAGATCCTCTCAAACTCATTGACTCTGATTCTGGAGCTCTGGAGCCCCACGTTGTTGTCTTTCACTATGTGCAGAGTATAGGCCATGCATTGCACTCAAACTTTGGGCGTAAACCATAAACATTTCAAAATGGTCCTTTTGAAAGAAAGCATCTTCTGTAGCCTCTGTTCTTCTGAGAGATGAGGTTCCTTAAAGGGGGGATTAATTCATGTCTCTGCAATCCCAGTATATTTAAATGATAGAAAACTAATAAAATCCAAACTGGAGGACACCCCACTTGTCAGAACCCAGGTATAAACATCTCAGTGTCTCTGAATGAGCAGAGGGAAATAAGGCAACAATCATAAAAAAAAAAAGTTTAGCTGCAGCTAGTGAGATAACTGATATAGTTTGATTTACCTGGCGATTGAGGACACAGTGGACCAGGAAGATGTATATTCCCTGCAGGGAATTGATGATGGTGAAGGCATAGGCAAGGACTGATTGGGCTGGCTCAGTTATAGATTCAGTCAGGAAAAAGCTAAGACTCCAGGAGCAGCCCAGGATGAAGAACTGAGCAAAGGCTTTAAAGGTCAGTGTCCTGTTTGAAGAAAAATAAAATAAGATGTAAGAAACTCTGTGTGCCTCCAAATAACTTGAGCAGGTCATCTCCCCTCTCCGGGCCTTAATCATAACATGAGCAATTAGACCAGATGATCTCTAAGGTCCCCCTTATGTGTCTGTTACTAGTGCAAAGATCTCCAACATGGAAACTATGCACTATCAGTAGCATAAGATGATCAATGGGGACACAGGAAAACAATACAGACTGGAGTCTCCCTCCTCCCAACACTTTGGTCTATAGATTATAGCAGTGGCAATAGGAGGCTGGCAGTTCTCACTTCACCATCCTCCAAGGGTCAGGGAATGGTGGCACCTTGGAGAGATGCAAGCTGAAAGATGGGGGGGGCCAATGAGGAAAAAGGGCCGTCACATCCAACCAAGATGAAGAATGGCCAGTGGGGAGAAAAGAAGAGAAAAGCAAAAGAATGGCCAGGGGTCAGTCCCACCTCACATTCAAGTGGCTGAAAGATGGGGTGAAGCCAAGAGAATGGGGCAGTCTTGAGGGTGTACTGGACCTATTGGAGGGTCCCCAAGTTCCTTTTTCCATCCCTAACTCCCTCCAAGGATTAGGTAGATGCAATGGAAGGAACAATATGAACATGAGGTGAGAAGGAAGTACATTACAGTCATGGCAGATAGCCAGTGCAAAAGGCCAGAGAAGGGAAATGGAGCATATGTGGGCTGATGAAGTCTATGTAGCTGGATTGTAAAGCATATGAAAAACAGAAATGAAACAGGAAAATCAGGTTGACTTCAGGTTGTGAAGGACTTTAACAACCAAATAGAATTCTTCAAAAAGGAGACTAATGAATGGGCAAATTACTCCAAAGCAAAGATTGTTATTAATGAGGATGAATATCAAGATATTGAGAAAAAAGGTGGAAAATGAAGAAATATCATGGGGCTGGGTGGATCTCAGTGTCTTGAGTAGTTTGTTTGTTTTTTTTTAACCCTTATCTTCCATCTTGGAATCAGTGCCGTGTATTGGTTCCAAGGCAGAAGAGTGGTAAGGTCTAAATAATGGGGATCAAGTAACTTACCCAGGATTACCCAGCTAGGAAGTATCTGAGGTCAAATTTGAACTCCGGACTTCTCATCTCTGGGCCTGGCTTTCAATCCAATGAGCCACCTAGCTGCCCACCCTGACTAGTTCTTGATCCATTCTCAGTTTCATTTTGTTGGGGGGAAATTGAGACCCTGAAGCTTCATCTCCCAAATAGATCTATGCCCTCTTTGTGGGTCATTGATCCATGACCTTCAAGGACATCCTGTATAATCCCAGCTAAATGTAGCTTCTGAGTTGGTCCAGGCTACCACTCCCCTAAGAGTTCCCACAGATGAACTCAAAGAAAATAGAAGTGGGCATGAGAACAAGATAGCTTCTAGGGCAAGCCTCTGATGTGATCTCTGATGCTATCAGTTGTCCAGTGACTAACAGATCAAAAAGGACTCTAGACATATTCTTTAAAAGCTTGTCAAAAAAAAAAGCTGCCCAAACCCAGAACTCAAGAGAATCAACAAAAGATAATTATTAAGAGAATGGGGGGAGGAGAAAAAAATTATTTTTTTTAAGGGACACAATATGTTCAATCAATTTGTATCCCAAGAAGAAAAGAAGATATTGGCAAATATTAAAAATTGTTATTATCAACAGGGTAACTAGAAGAAGTTTACATAGAGGGAACAGGGACAAACTGTGTAGGATGAAATGTCAAGTGATATATATATAGATATACTTTGTGTGTGTGTGTGTGTGTGTGTGTGTGTGTGTGTGTGTGTGTAGGTATAAATATATATAAAACTGGGAGGGGGAAGAAGGTAATAATAAGAAAAATAGGAAAACAAACAAAAAGCAATAAATTTATATTCCATAAAGAAGCACGTGGGACCAACAGGGAAAAATAACAATACATTGTAAGAGTTAAGAGGTTAGAAAGAGGAAATATTCAATACTTAAATGCATTGAAATCAACTTAATGAGAGAAGAACAATCAGATCCATTGGGGCAGAGAATTGATTCACGTCCTATAGAGAAGTAGAAGGGTAACAAATGGACTGGTGGGGAGGGAAGCAATACTAGGGAGGGAGAAGGCTTGGTGGGGAGCATGGTGTGGCTTTAAAGAACAATAAGAGGGCAATAAGAAGGGAGGGGTGAGAAAGGGAAGTACAACAAGGGAGGGGATTATAGGAACTGATTAAAAACAAAACACTGGTATAGAAAGAAACAGTGAAAGAAGAAAGGGCAGGACTAGGAGAGGATACCAAAATGTTGGGGAATACACTGATAATTATAACTCTGAATGTGAATGGGATGAACTCGCCCATAAAACGGAAGCAAATAGCAGAGTGGATTAGAAACCCAAATCCTACCATATGTTGTCTACAAGAAAGACACATGAGACAGATAGACATACATAGAGTGAAAATGAGAGGATGGAGCAAAATCTTTTGGGCTTCAAATGAGAAAAAGAAGGCAGGGGTGGCTATCATAATATCTGACAGAGCCAAAGTAAAAATAGATAAAGTTAAAAGAGATAGGGAAGATAACTACATCCTAATAAAAGGCAGTATAAACAATGAAGAAATATCAGTACTCAATATGTATGCACCAAACAGTATAGCTTCCAAATTTCTAAAGGAGAAGCTAGTAGAGCTCAAGGATGAAATAGATAGCAAAACCAAACTAGTGGGGGACCTCAACCTTCCCCTATCAGATCTAGATAAATCAAACCAAAAAATAAACAAGAAAGAGATAAGAGAGGTGAATGAAACCCTAGACAAATTAGAGTTAATAGATATATGGAGAAAAATAAATAGGAACAAAAAGGAATACACCTTCTTTTCAGCAGCACATGGAACATTCACAAAGATAGACCATGTAATAGGGCATAGAAACATGGCAAACAAATGCAAAAAAGCAGAAATAATAAAGGTAACCTTCTCAGATCATAATGCAATAAAAATAGTTATTAGTAAGAATACATGGAGAGGCAAACCAAAAACTAATTGGAAATTAAATAATATGATTCTCCAAAATAATTTAGTGAAAGAACAAATCACAGAAACAATTAATAATTTCATTGAAGACAATGACAATGATGAGACATCTTACCCAAACCTATGGGATGCAGCCAAAGCAGTTCTAAGGGGAAAATTTATATCACTGAGTGCAAATATTAACAAATTAGGGAGGGTAGAAGTTAATGAATTGGGCATGCAACTTTAAAAACTAGAAAATGAACAAATTAAAAATCCTCAGATGAAAACTAAATTAGAAATACTAAAAATCAAAGGAGAAATTAATAAAATCAAAAGTAAAAGAACTATTGAATTAATAAATAAGACTAGAAGCTGGTATTTTGAAAAAACAGATAAAATAGACAAAGTACTGGTAAATCTAATTTAAAAAAAGGAAAGAAGAAAACCAAATTAATAGTATCAAAGATGAAAAGGGAGACCTCACCTCTAATGAAGAGGAAATTAAGGCAATCATTAAAAACTATTTTGCTCAATTATATGGCAATAAATTTAGCAATCTAGATGATATGGATGAATATTTACAAAAATATAAATTGTCTAGATTAACAGCAGAAGAAATAGAATACTTAAATAATCCAATACCAGAAAAAGAAATTGAACAAGCTATCAAAGAACTCCCTAAGAAAAAATAGCTAGGGCCTGATGGATTCACAAGTGAATTCTATCAAACATTCAAAAAACAATTAATCCCAATACTATACAAATTATTTGATATAATAAGCAAAGAAGGAGTCTTACCAAACTCCTTTTATGACACAAATATGGTACTGATTCCAAAGCCCAGTAGATCAAAAACAGAGAAAGAAAATTATAGACCAATCTCCTTAATGAACATAGATGCAAAAATCTTAAATAGAATACTAGCAAAAAGACTCCAGCAAGTGATCAAGAGGGTTATCCATCATAATCAGGTGGAATGTATACCAGGAATGCAAGGATGGTTCCACATTAGGAAAACCATCCACATAAGTGACCATATCAATAAGCAAACCAACAAAAATCACATGATTATCTCAATAGATGCTGAAAAAGCCTTTGACAAAATACAATGCCCATTCCTACTGAAAACACTAGAAAGTATAGGAATAGAAGGTCCTTTCCTAAAAATAATAGACAGTATATATCTTAAACCATCAACAAGCATCATATGCAATGGGGATAAATTAGAAGCCTTTCCAATAAGATCAGGTGTGAGACAAGGATGCCTATTATCACCTCTATTATTTAACATTGTACTAGAAACACTAGCAGTAGCAATTAGAGAAGAAAAAGAAATTGAAGGTATTAAACTAGGCGAGGAGGAGACTAAGCTATCACTCTTTGCAGATGATATGATGGTCTACTTTAAAAATCCTAGAGAATCAACTAAAAAGCTAGTATAAATAATCAACAACTTTAGCAAAGTTGCAGGATACAAAATAAATGTACATAAATCATCATCATTTCTATATATTTCCAACACATCACAGCAACAAGAGGTAGAAAAAGAAACACCATTTAAAATCACCCTAGACAATATAAAATACTTAGGAATCTATCTACCAAAACAAACACAGCAATTATACGAAAAAAACAACTACAAAACACTTTCCAAACAATTAAAACTAGATATAAACAATTGGAAAAACAATGAGTGCTCATGGATAGGATGAGCTAACATAATAAAAATGACCATTCTACCCAAATTAATTTACTTTTTTAGTGCCATACCTATCAAAATACCAAAAAACTTTTTTACTGAATTAGAAAAAATTATAACAAAGTTTATTTTGAAGAACAAAAGATCAAGGATATCAAGGGAAATAATGAAAAAAAAACATGAAGGAAGGTGGCTTAGCAGTACCAGATATTACGGTATACTATAAAGCAGCAGTCATCAAAACAATATGGTACTGGCTAAGAGACAGAAGGGAGGATCAGTGGAATAGACTTGGGGTGAGTGATGTCAGCAAGACAGTGTATGATAAACCCAAAGAGCCCAACTTTGGGGACAAAAATCCACTATTTGACAAAAACTGGTGGGAAAATTGGAAAACAATATGGGAGAGATTAGGTTTAGATCAACATCTCACACCCTACACCAAGATAAATTCAGAATGGGTGAAAGACTTGAATATAAAGAAGGAAACTATAAGTAAATTAAGTGAATACAGAATAGTATACTTGTCAGATCTCTGGGAAAGGAAAGATTTTAAAATCAAGCAAGAGTTAGAAAAAATTACAAAATGTAAAATAAATAATTTTGATTATATTAAATTAAAAAGTTTTTTATACAAACAAAAACAATGCAAGCAAAATCAGAAGGGAAACAACAAATTGGGAAAAAATCCTTATAGCAAAAATTCTGACAAAAATCAAGCCATTCCCCCAATTGATAAATGGGCAAGGGACATGAATAGGCAATTTTCAGATAAAGAAATCAAAAGTATCAATAAGCACATGAGAAAGTGTTCTAAATCTCTAATAATTAGAGAAAAGCAAATCAAAACAACTCTGAGGTATCACCTCACACCTAGAAGATTGGCTAAAATGATAGCAGGGGAGAGTAATGAATGCTGGAGGGGATGTGGCAAAATTGGAACATTAATGCACTGCTGGTGGAATTGTGAACTGATCTGACCATTCTGGATGGCAATTTGGAACTATGCCGAAAGAGCTGTAAAAGAATGCCTGCCCTTTGATCCAGCCATATCATTGCTGGGTTTGTACCCCAAAGAGATCATAGATAAACAGACTTGTACAAAAATACTTATAGCTGCGCTCTTTGTGGTGGCAAAAAACTGGAAAGTGAGGGTATGCCCTTCAATTGGGGAATGGCGGAACAAATTGTGGTATATGTTGGTGATGGAATAATATTGTGCTCAAAGGAATAATATAACCTGTGGAATTCCACGTGAACGGGAAAGACCTCCTGGAATTGATGCAGAGTGAAAGAAGCAGATCCAGAAGAACATTGTACACAGAGACTGATACACTGTGGTAAAATCGAATATAATGGATGTCTGTACTAGCAGCAATGCAATGACCCAAGACAATTCTGAGGGATTTATAGAAAAGAGCACTACCCGCATTCAGAGGAAGAACTACAGGAGAGGAAACACAGAAGAAAAGCACCTGCTTGAACACTTGGGTTGATGAGGACATGATTGGGGATGTAGACCTGAAAGGACCACACCAATGCAACTATCAAAATAATATGTAAATAATTCTTGACTGACCACACATGTTAAAACCAGTGGAAATGCGAGTTAGCTATGGGGGGAAGGGAGAGAGTTTGAGGGGGTGAAGGATAAAGTAAAAACATGAATTATGTAACCATGGAAAATTTTTCTAAAAATAAAAAAAGTAATTAAAAAAATAAAAAATAAAATAAAAGCTTGTCAGCAATGACACTTGTAAAACCCGTGGAATTGCTTGTTGGCTACGGGAGAGGGGGTAGGAATGAAGAACATGAATCATGTAACCACGGAAAATTTCTCTAAATTAATTAATTAATTAAATGAAAATTTTCAAATTAAAAAAAAAAAAAGCTTGTCAGAAAACAAAGAACTACTTCAACCAGCTATGAACCCTTTCAATGAAGGACTAAGTCTGTTGCTAAGCACAAAAGAGGAAGATACACTCACATATTTCAGAACCTCAAACCCAAGGAAGGCAGGAAGGTGGCCCAAAAGAAAAATGTCCCTGCAAAACTTCGTGAATGAAGAAAAATATTTGGAATCTGCACAAATACCAAGTACATCCAAAAGTTATGGAGAAAGAGCTTGAAGACAGGACCATTTCTTAAAGAAAATAAGATATCTGAAAAATTGTGGTTTTCTGTTACTGATAGAGGTATTCTAATTCCTCAAAAGCATGATAAGATTAATGGAATGAGAGCCTGAACACAAAATGCACAGGAGCATTTTAATAAGGGAGGCATGGTCTATAGAAGTGGAAGAAAGGCCCTTGAGCTCCATCTTGCCTGGTGTAGATTAAAGGCTTTGAATAAAGGGAGAAGTCATGCTCATGGAGAGGCTTAAAAGGAGGATTAGGAAAGCATGGTTCTGCCCAATTAAAGGTGGGGGTGCAAGAGAAGAACTGATAGTTCTCCTCAGTCAAATACCTCCTATTTCCCAACCACTTACGACTTATAGTTGAAGTATGTGCTTTACTGATAGCATATCAAATAATTTGAAGATCACTGGAGTTGGGGATTTCTAAAGTCTCTTCCAATTTTATGTTCTATAAAAAGGGAAGGGGCTTGGAGATGAAGTCAAAACACCTGAGTTCAAAGACTGACTGGGCTACTTATTGTTTGGGTTGCTTGGATTAATTTATTTCTCCTCTCTGGGCCTCAGTTTCCCCATATATAAAATGAGAGGGTAGAATGTCAAAGATCTTTGCCTGTCCTGTTCAATTTCAATTTCAAATTTAGTTCAATGAAAGTGGAGTTAGAATTTGTCTCAGTAATTTTATATTTAAAAATGCATTCTATTGGCAAAAAATATTCTCTAAATTTCCCTTCCACTCTTCCCTCATATAGCCCAGGGAGTTTCACACCAAAATTTTTCCAACTTTTTATAAACATAAATCCCCCAGGAGTGTACCACTAGCTTAAGTCATAGGGTCCTTCTCATTTGGGTGCATTCTCACCTTGTGTTTTGAATGGTAGACACTTCTTTGTTGAGAGAGGAGAGTTTGTCCCTCAAAATCCACAGGGTCATTGAATAAAAGGCCAAGTTGAGCTGCAAAAAAACAAACCAACCATGAAATAAATACTAACACCAACGGATGCCTGTATTTAAAGTTCATATTTCTAGTTTCTGCCATTTGATGAAAATAGAATGCTTCAGAAGCAAGAGGCCTGGAATTAGGGGCAGGCTGGAGTGAGTTCATCTTGGCTTGCAAAACTGGATAGTTAAATATTTAATGTGAGCATTTACACAATGGAAATTAACAAAAAGCTATAAATTAGGGCTTGATTTATTGTTTTGTTGATTTTTCTGGGCTTTGAAAAGTGAGAGAGATATTAATATGCAGATTAAATTTTTAATTCTTTAAAATTAATTTTATTTATTTTGTTAAATATTTCCAACTTACATGTAAAAATATTTTAACAATTATTTAAAAAATTTTTGAGTTGCAAATTCTCTCTCCTTCTTGGCCCACCTCCCTCTTTGAAAAGGCAAGCAATTTGATTTTGAACATAGGTTTGAGGTCATAAAAGCACATTTCCATGTTAATATGTATGCAGATTAAATTTTAAAATGTGTTATGCACATTTTGGGGAGGGGAGAGTCTACTGTTAAATATTTATCAGTTTACTCATGCCTGGGATTAAATTTCATCTCTGATGTTTACTAGCTATGTGGCCTTGATCAAATCACCTAATCTCTCTGAGTCTCATTTGTCACCATAAAATAGTATGCCTACCATAGACTGGTGGTTATACAGATTAAACATTGAGAAGACCAGTGAATACAAACTAGGCACTATGTAAGTGTGAGGAATTAATACTATTTTCATCTCCTTTTTCTGTAGCAGGAACCATAATACCCTCTATCTTCCTCCTTTTTTTCCCCCTCAAGTGAAAGGAAAATGATATTCTAGAAACCTTCTAGAGCTAGACCAGAAGGGGCGCAATTACAAGACAACAAAAAGTGATGTCAATAAAGTGATGACAATAAAGTAGGTCCTCAGAAATGACAAGGGCTTTTAAATGATGAAGCATGAAACCGCCTTATTCAATAGAAATCACTTCAAGTGAAATAAATAAGCATATATTAAGTGCCTACTATGTGCCAAGCATTGTGCTATTACAAAGTGGCAATATGAAGCAAGACAAAAATAATCCTTATCCTTCAGGAGTTCCTAGTCTAATGGACAGGGGAATGGTGTGTGTGGACATAACATACAATTACATACAAGCAAGTTGTATAGTACCTTAAAAAAATGAACAGGATGAGTACAGAAAAACCTGGAAAGACTTATATGAACTGATGCAAAGTGAAATAAGCAGAACCAGAAGAACAATGTATACCATAATAGAAATATTAAACAATGATCAACTGTAAAGGACTGAGCCATTATCAGCAAAGCAAGTTTCCAAGATAATTACAAAGGACTCATGATGAATATTGCTCTCCACAGTCAAAGAAGGAACTATTGGTGTCTGATTGTAGATTAAAGCATGCCATCTGCCACATTATATCCTTCATGAGATTTTTATTGTGTATGTGATATGTCTTTTATCATGACATGAACAATATGGAAATATGTATTTCATGAAAGTACTAATATAACCTCTATTAGATTATTTACTGACTCAAGAAGGGGAAGAAGGGAGGGAAGGAGAAAATATGAATCCTAGAAAGTCAGCGAATAATTGTCAATATATGTATAATTTTAAAAATTAATTTAAAAGCAAAAAAGAGGTGTATATAGAATAACTTAGAGATACTCTTGGAGGAAAGGTACTAACTAACTTTGAGGTAGATCAGGAAAGTGTTTGATATAAGCAAGGAAAAGTACATTAGAATAGTTCAAGAGGCAGTGAAATCATAGGGCAATGGGAAGAAATCATAAAACATAGGTTTTCATCTTGGTTCAACTACTTTCTTGATCTTGTGCAAGTCATTTGATTTCTCTGTTCTTCAGTTTTCTCATCTATTAAATTGGGTTAAGGGAAGGTAGACTAGATGATCCCAAAGATCCCTTTCAACTCAACAACTATGATGTTATAAAGGTTTTCTTCAATGTCTTATCATGGAATGAAGGCAACCCTGATTCTCAACGGATGCATCAATGAAAGGCAAAATAGAGTCTATGTGTCCATCATTGAATCACTAGTTCTGTTGTCTCTCAGGACAAACTTTTAGAAAGATTTCATTTCTAAAATGAGGAGATACTGCATAATGGCACATTTTTTTTCTATTGCAAATCATGGAAACTACCTACTTTGGAGTCAACATCGACTCAAAAAAAAGATCTTCCTTCCAGATGAAATTATGGATCTAGGCAATAGGCACAGGCTCCTCTACACATGCAAATCTTGACTTGTTGGATCCTACAAAAGTGTTTGTAGAAGCTATGTTTCAGGGGAAAATTGAGGGTATGTATTTCAAGCATCTCTCTCAAAGCAAGTGGACTGTTTATCTCCTTGTAAAGGTTTAACAATCATGTGTTTTTTTTAAGTGGCTCCTGATTCTAGGGGAGGTAGATGCTTTGGTCAAAATGTTAGAATGGACCAGGTCATAGGATGACAAATTTAGAGCTAGTTAGCATCTCAGAGGTCATTTAGTTCAAGTCACTTATTAGACAGAGGAGAAAACTGAACTGGATTGGTGAAGTGATTTACTTCTCCTAAGGTCACCTAGGGGTTCCAACTATTACAGAATGATAGATTTAGTACTAAAAGTCTCCCAAGTGAGTCCAAACTCTTTTTTTCACAGACAAGGAAATCAAGGCCCATTATGTTTAAGTGACTTGCCCATGTAAACATCAGAGGCAGAATTTGAATAATGGAGCAAGTCATCTGACTCTTGACCCAAGGTGCTTTCCACTGAACCACACTGCCTCTTGTTCTGCTACCAAAGCTTGTTAAAGTGGTGTGATTTTTGGACTGTAGACTCATCTTCTCTTCAATGGTAAGGCAAGAAATCCCATATACCCACCAAAATAATGGCAATTACTGGTCCAACAAAACTCCAGATAAATCCTTTATGTAAGTTGAGCCAGCAGCTAAGAAGAAGGAAAAAAAAATATTACTTAGGAGCAGACATAAGCAGTAAAAGAAAGGACACCTCCCTCCCTCAGGTGACTTAAGTAGAGATTCCATTTTTATTGCTACAGTAGCCCTAAGGCTGCCTCTATATTAGCTCTTATATCTGTCTTCCCTCTTTCCCCTCTCTCCAAAAACATCAACCCAATTTAGACTTCTGTCTGCTCACCTACACCATTTCAGTAGATTCTTTTTTTAACCCTTACTTTCTGTCTTAATAAGAGCTCTAAATCAGAAGGGCAAGAGTTAGGCAAACAGGGTTAAATGGCTTGCCCAGGGTCACCTAGCTAGGAAGTATATGAAGCCAGGTTTGAATCCTAGTCCTCCTGGTGCTCCATCTACGGTGCCACCTAACTGCCCCATCAATATCTTCTTAACCAGTCTCCCTTCCTGGAGTCTTTCCCCTCTCCAATCCATCCTTCATATTGCTGACTGAGTCATTTTCCTAATGTATCAACTTGATCATGTTTCAGCCTTACTTAAAAACATTCAGTGACTCCCCATTATCTGTCTCCCAAATAAAGTGTACCATTCCCTCTGGCTCACTTCTCAACCCAGCACAGACACCGGTAGGCTAGATCCCTAGATGTTAGCTGACTATTCATCTGGGCATTTTGGTATTTCACCCTTCAGCCTTCCAGTCAAAGGAAAGAAGAGGATGAGGGAGGTGTCAATCAAGGCTTGAATTAGCATGGATGAGCTTAGCCTGTGAGGAGCATCTTAACTCCTCCAAATTGAAACCAGGCAGAGAAGTAGATGCAAAGTATAGTGCACTTACTATGTGCCAGGCACTGTACTAAGCACTGAGGCTACAGAGAAAGGCAAAAACAGTTCATCTTCTGGAGAAGCTTACAGTCTAATGAAGACTTGATCTATACTTATTCCCATAACTTCATTTATTGCCTCTAGGCAGAAGTTCCCCAAATCTGTAGCTCTAGATTCAGCCTTTTTTTTTTTAAATCCTTATCTTCCATCTTAGAATCAATACTGTGATTTGGTTCCAAAGCAGGAGAGTAGTATGGGCTAGGCAATTAGGGCTAAGTGACTTGCCCAGAGTTACCCAGATAGAAAGTGTCTGAGGCTAGATTTAAACCCAGAATTTCCCATCTGAAGGCCCGGCTCTCAATCCACTGAGCCACCTAGCTGTCTCCACAGTTTAAATCTTAACCAGAATTCTAGTTCCACATTTCTGCCTGGAAATCTCTACCTGAACTGCTTGCTGGCATTTTAAACCAAAACATTTAAAATGAAACTATCTTCCTCACAAAACTTCCCCCTCCTCCTAACTTCTTTATTTCTATTAGTATTATCATTCTACTAATCCTACAGGCTCGAAGCATCAATCATTTATGACTACTCTTGATCAAGCCAAAAATAATTTATCCCACCCATGTGTAATGATCGCCAATGCAATCCATCACCTTCTATGACCCTCACTGGTCATAGTGTCTTCCTTCTCTAATCCAATCTTGTAATCAATCCTAGTATACTGTTGTTTTCATTTCAATCCTATGTAAAAACACCAGCTTGTTCCCTTTCATCACTGAAAAGAGTATAAACTTCTAATTCTGACATCCAGAGTTTCGTAAAATCTAGCTGCCACCTCCCTTTGCAGCCTTATCTCAAATGCCTTGTCCCAAGTACAACGTTCAAATCAAACTGTCTGCTTTTCAATTTTCATATCCTGTCCTTTCCAGTCTTTTTGCGTTTTATCATGCTGTACCTCAGACCCAGAATGATATCCTCATTCCAACTCTTAGTTAAAATCTCTCCCTGCAAAACACAATTTGGGAGTTGCCTCCTCCTTGCAGCTTTCTCTAGGTGACAGTGATCTCTTCTTCCTCAAATTTCCCATAAAACTTAGTCTGATTCTCTCCTTTGTGTCTGGAACAAGTATTTCCAAGGCCTCTTGGAAGTGACTGGAATAAAAGTTCAGTGAGGCATATTAAAGCTAAGAAAGACATTCATTTTCTAAAGTCCTCAAGTTGTTGTTCTTTACTTTTGCCCTTGAAGAGACTTTCTTAAGGGAGTCTCATGGATTTCAGGTATAAAAAGGAATTCCCATTCACGTTCCATTTGAGATTGTCCTTTCAAATAACAGAGGTTGAGCAGGCACTCCACAGACACTGTTACTGGAAGTGCAAGACAGCAAAGCCAGCACTGGGACTGCTTCTGGAGATCTTTGCGGGAGGAGAGCTGATTGACCTGAGACTTGGAGAACTACAGACTGAGAGCAACGGGGAATAGGAGAAATCAAGGAAAGACTCTATTCTATTCAATACTGATGAAAATGGCCACATTGTGAACCATAGCTCTGGTGAAAACAAGTAGTGCCAACTCTGCTCTTTCCCCTCTGCTTCATGTTTCCTCAGAATGGTTGTCAAGTAATTTTCAAAAACGGTGAGGAATAAAGGAAGTGGATCCTGCTAGAGTAAGCCCTTATGCCTGCTGCTCAAAAGTGCCTTATGACCCGTTTGTTAGACTAGCAGCAATAGTTCCTGTTCTATATTTCAATAAATTATATGACCATTAAAAACATATATATATGTTTTTAATGGTTTAAATTAATTTAATTTAATGGTTTAAATTAATTTAATTAATATATAATGTTTTAAATATATATATATATATATAAATTGTTGAATATTACAAGAAGCTTAGTCATGAATGAGAAGAGGGATTTCCAAAAGGAGAAAATGCTGGCTTGGACCAGAAATGAAAAGATTTTTTAAATTTGGTGCAATTTAGAGAATATTCTAGTATATATGTCTAGACCTATGTAAAACTAGGACCTGTTGTAGGTGCTTGGAAGGGGAATTGCTCAGGCCAGTATAAAGGAAGAATAGATGACTGGTACGTAATCAGGACACCCTCTGGTAGGCTATGGTGGACCTGGGGAAAATTGTGTGCAAGTGTTATCATTGGGAGGGTAGTCTCGGAGTCAGTGCCAACTACTGGCCACAATATATGTGCTGTATTCTTTTCTGGCTAATTAATTGCATATCAAAATGCAGAAATTAAGGAAATGAGCCAGGGTATGGGTGAGCATAACTCTGGTAGCACTTCTAATGTTATATTTAGCCCTCGCAGGTTGTCCCATATTGATCACATTCTGCCTATAATGCTTATTTCTGAGTATCTCTTATTTTTCCTCCCTTCTCTATGAAACTCCATGAAGCTTCTTAGGGTCAATAGCTCAGTCATTCTCATTTTCATCCCCAGGGCTTAGCATAGAGTTCTGCACATGGTAGGTGTTGAGTAAAACTTTAATTTAAATTTTAATTTCATTCCTCAGCTTTCAACTTTACATCTCTGAATTCCAAATGCTTGTAGGGATAATGAAGGCCACAGAGGGATATCGTAACACTACAATGCTCAGGTTCAAGAAAGGCTGATGATACTGGAAAAAATCCTCTGAACTACATCTAGGAAAAAGCCTGTGATATTAATGGATTCCCTAGGATGGCAATGTGACCTAGCATAGATCTTGATAGCAAGAGGCATATAGTTTAAAAGGGTGTTGAACCTCGCAAGTTATTAAAATCCTGGCCCCAGGGAGAAGTGTTTTGAAACATTGAAATAAATTGGGAAACATGAAAAAGGACTAAATTTTAGAATATGAATTGGGTTTAGAAGTTATCCCACTGAGAAAATGCTGTGGCCTACTTACTGATTATCTGTCCCATAGCCATGGGGGTCGATCCCTGCCGACACAGCTACAATCACAGCTGGGATCCCATAGCCAAAAGGGTACATGAATCCCTTCCTGAATCGGCTTGCACTGGTATAATTGGCAACCTTGAGGTTCCTGACAGTGAGGAAAAGATGTAACCCTTCCAGGAACATCCAGGTGAAGGTGGCCAAGTACAGGTAATGCAACCCACCAGCAATAGTGGAACACAGCACCTGGAGAAAGGGAAATGGAAAACATGAAGACATCTGGCGGATGCATGGAGGGTAACATCTGTAGTTCACAAGGGTTGCCTCAGGGCAAAGGCAATGGGACAATATTATTCAGTCCTGTCAATGTTTTGGAACATTCGACTAAGAATCATGAAATTCTAGTCTAAAAAGAGACCTTATGAGATGGCTTCATTCTTGCCCTAAACTATCCAAGAGCATGAGAAATAGATTTCATTTCTGAAAACAAACAGAAAAGAGAATTCCATTACGCCCCTTTGTCCTGTGTTTTAATAATGTTAATATTCATTAGTATTATTATTAAAATATGAGTAATAATAATATTAATAATAATGAATGAATTCTTTTTTTAACAGAAAAAAGATGAACCCCATCTTGTGTAATTGATTTCCTCTGTAAACATTTTGTGTAACTCCTACCTTATCCGACGTTTGTTCTATGCCAATGAGGAAGAGTAGGTCTGCCAGAAAGAGGCACAGAGAGAGCTGTAGGTGGAGGGTCATGCTGGTGTTCTGGATGGTGCGGCATAGGAGGAAAGTGAGGACAGCCAGAAAGAGACACAGCAGAGAGAGGCTCAGTCCCACATAAGTTATCACTGTCAACACACCATCCTCCTCCTATGACCCAACAAAACAAAAATTAGTGTCAGCATTCTAACTAACAGGATTATGTAGCCTCAAGTAAGAGAAAGAGCACTGCCCTCAGAATCAGAAGGTCTGAGTTTGAATCCCACCTCTGCCTCCTTAGGAGTACTCTGACCTTGGGACTTCTAGGGTCTCTATGCCCAAATCTATAAGGGGGAAGAGAATAAGCATTTATAAGTTCCCACTATGTGCCAGGCACTATGCTAAGCACTTCTTATAAATATTAACTAATTTGATCCTCACAACAAACCTAGGAGATAGATGTTATTGTTATCTCCATTTTATAGATAAGGAAACTGAGGCAAATAGAAGTTAAATGACTTGTCCAGAGTCACACAGGTAGTAAATATCTGACAGAGGATTTGAATACCAGTTTTCCTGACTCTAGGACCAGGATTCTGTCCACTGTGGCATTAGCTCTCTACCTTTATAAAACAAAGAAGCTAGACTTTATGATTCCCCAGGCCCCTTTTGAATACAGACATTCTGCAAGCCTCCTGTCTTATATACTTCTCTGCTCCTAGAATCTCCCTGAAGGGCGTGAAGGGAATTTGCTGTAGTGTAGGAGATAGAATAGGATGAGAATTTATATTTGAAAGCTTGACAACAAGGTGGTATGGTGAATAGAGTCCTAGATTTGGTGTCAGAAAAGACTGACTTCAAATCTTGCCTCAAACACTTATTGGTTGTGTGAACCTGAGCAGGTCTCTGGTTTGGCTTCTTCATCTAGGAAGTGGAGATAAGAATAGCACTGATCTCCCAGAGTCATTGTGAGGATCACACTATACATGTGCTAACTATAATGCTTTGTTTGGGAAATTTCTGCAAGCTTATTTGTTCCAGTGGGTATTCATAGGCATGGCAAAGGAATGCTGAACATCCTAACAGTGTTGACAATTTAATTCAACAAATGTTTAATGAGAATATCTGTGGTATAAAGAAATGAGTAAGATTCTAGGTCTGCCTTACAGAAACTTACATTCTAGCTGAAGGGAAAGACTCCTAAACTGTAAGACTCATTGTGGCATTCCAGAAAGAGCAATAGATTGAAAGTCAGAAGGCTGGGATTCAAGTCAAGCAACAACTTCCCAGCAGTGTGATGTTGGCCAAATCACTGCCCCTCTGTGGACAGTAAATTCAAAAGAGTATAAACAAGATGCTCTTTAAAAGCTTTTCCAGATTGAAGTTTCTGGAATTTTATAAACACACAAATAACTAGAAATATACAAAACTGATACAAGGTAGAATGGGATGAGTAAAACCTGGATGAAAGGTCTGGCAAAGGAAGAGGGGGAGATGAAGCTTTTTGGCAATGCTCAGATCTGAATGGGGTACATGAACCAGGATACCTGGCCTGTAAGAGCCATCAGGAGAGCAAAGGAAGACAGGTGGCTGCAGCTGCAGCTGGTGTGAGTGTCATTGGTTTTCAACAGGGAACAGCCTTTCCTGGACCAACTGCCTCCCTCTTTGCTGCTGTCCCAGTAGACACAGAGGAACTGCTGATCTTGGCTGGAATTTTCCTGAGAAAAGAAAAGCATTTAATACATCTTAACTCATGGTGAATTTCTTGACTACCTCAGTGTTTGGTACCTTATCTTGCCAAGGAATCTTCAGAATCTTCCTAAGGTAACTCAAATGGAAGCAATTCCATTTTCTGGCATGGCACTGGTATACTGTCCAGGTTTCACAGGCAAATGTCAATGGTATCAGCACAACAGCTCTGTAGACCTTCAGTTTGATAGGCAGCCTAATACCTCTTCTCACCCACATTTTCCTTTGGAGTCTCCCAAACACTGAGCCAGTTCTGGCAATGCATTCATCAACCTCATCATCTATGTTACATCCTTGGAAAGTATACTGCCAAGGTAAGTGAACTTATCCAAAGCAGTCAACATTTCTCCATTTGCTTAACTGATGTTTCCACGTATGGATGGTGCAGTGCTGGCAGATGGGGTGTCTCTGCTTGACAATCAATTGTCAAGCCAAAATTAGCAAAAAAAGCAGCAGAAAATATAACCATGTGTTGTCGCAACTCAGTCTCAGAGACTGTATTGAGTCACATGCCAACTTTCCCTCCACTTCAGTCTTCCCTTATAGTTTTCTCAACTTAAATAGCTTACTGCCATAGTGACAGCTGACCCTGGTGCTGTTTTTGTCCTCACTGAAGATGTCCAACAATATCTCTGAAAATGTCATGCTAAAAAGCACACGATCTTGCTTCACTTCATTGATGATTGCAAAAGCTCAAGAGCATCGTTTATCATCCAGAACCTGTGCAAGAATGCCATCATGGAACTGGCACACAATACTGATAAACTTCTCTGGGCAGCCAAATTTCTCCATGACCTTCCACAAGCCCCCATGACTGACAGTATCAAAGGCTTTTGGTCAGATCAAGAACATTGTGTACAGACCTCTCTTCTGCTCCTGGCATTTCTCCTGGAGTTGTCAGACAGCAAACACCATATACTGCTTCTTGACTATTCCTTAGCCCTTTCTGAAGCCACACTGGCTCTCAGAGAAATGATATCTTACTCTGAAGTGATTAACAGGTCCAGGAACAACCTCCTGATTCCAGCTTCAGGGATCATGGGCAGGGAAGTAAAACAGGAAGGAATAGAGAGGCTTGCATTTTGAATGAGTCAATTAATCAATTAACAAATACTTATTAAATATCTACTAACATGTGCAAGGCTGCAGGGTTTCATGATGGAGATTCACCACATCAAATGAAACAACCCCTAGAGAAAGTTCTGAGCTCCAATCATCAATTACATGTCTCCTCAGCTAGTGCCATCCTTCTCTCTGAGACTCAGTTTCCCTTGAGTAAAATGAGAAGGTTGGACAAGATGATCTATAAGATCCATCCCAGTTCAATAGTTCTTTCATAATCCTTGAGAATCATGGCTTTCAACTCACCTGAAGATGCTGAAAAGTCAGGATGACAGAACTAGCAAGGTTGCTGTTTTGTCTGAGTCCAGTGGTACCACTCACTACCCTGGAGTTCAAAGAAATATTGACGTCCTTCTGTGACTTTCTCTCCCCAAAGAACGATCCATTGATAATGTTCCCCAGGAAAGTATAAGAGAGAAAAGCCACCACACTTTTACCTGAGAAGATCAAACAAGAGCAAGGACTTCAGGCCCAATTGACTTCCTTAACAAGGGATCTAAATATAGCTGCTGCTTTGGGGTATGGAAAGGGTATGGAAGCAGGACTCCATAGATATAGCCATATATATGGCTATATCTATGGGAAACAAGTCTCACTAAACTAATCACTAGCCAAGCTATCTGTCTCCTCTGCATTTCAGGGCTTCTGTCCATTAAACCAGAGGCAGTTCTCAGAAATGGCTAAAAATGAGGATGGGGTTCAGGACAAGGGAAGGAGAATGAGGCCCTGAACTAGATCATATGTGGCAGGACATCAAGCAAGTTAAAAAACAATGGAATTCTTTTTGTTTGTGTTTTTTAAAAACAGTTGCACTAGCACACAGAACAGAAAACAATGGATGATTATGGAAACTGTTAAAATGATCCATCTAACTAAACCGCATACTTTTTCAACTTGAGGCTGAAGCTAAAACTGAAAGGAATGAAGAAAAACATTTGACTTAAAAGTTCTGGTATTTATTTTCTTCCTCTTTCCCTTCATCTTGTTATACAATCCGTCTGTCTGCTTACCTTCCTGTTTGTGTCTTTTTGTCTGCCTCTCCTCTTTCCCCTGTTTCTGTCTTTCTTTCTCTGTCTGTCTTCTCTGTCTGTCTCTGTCCCTTCCCTTCTCTCTTCCCCTCCCTTCCATCTTTCTCCTCCTCCTCCTCCTCCTCCTCCTCCTCCT
>NC_058130.1:712411857-712493930 GCF_016433145.1 Gracilinanus agilis | reverse complement strand
CTCTCTCTCTCTCTCTCTCTCTCTCTCTCTCTCTCTCTCTCTTTCTCTCTCTCTCTCTCCCTTTTCTCTGACTCTTTTTTATGCCTTTATCTGTCTCTCTTCTCCATCCTCCCTCATCTCTTTCTCTGAGGCTCTCTCCTCTCTCACACCCTCTCTTTCTGTTTGTCTATCTCTTATTCTCTCTCTCGTTCTGTCTCTAAGGAATCTATTCCTCTTCCTCCATCCCCTACAACTGTTATAGATACCAAAAATAAAGATAAAGCAAATAGCCAAGGTGGATTTTAGGGACCACACATATGGGCATTCAATGATCAAGGGCCAAGGGCCAATCACACTGTATAACATTTGACTATAGTGAGAAATGCCCTCATTATACCCCAATACTGAGTGTGCTGTGTCCACCCACCTGTGGTGCTTCCTCTGATTACATCATTGCAGTGGATGTCCATTATATCTTCTCCAGCTTTCAGAGTGAAGAGCTCTTTCCTTTCAGAGCAGCTATTGTTTGGAACAACTCGTGTGTCAACAACTGTTGAAAATAGACCCCATCCCAAAAGAAAATGAGTTTCTACAAGAACCATAAAATCTTTGGATCAAAAAGGACTTTGTCCAACCCCTACCAAAATTATGAGTCCCTTCCACCACACTCCTGACAAAGAGGCCTTGTTTCTTAGTTTAAAGACCTTGAGGGTCCAGACCTACTCCCTCTGCATGCAACCAATGGCTTTGGAAATCTCCTGAGCACCAAGATGACTTACGGCACTAATGGCACTAACCACTTCACATGGCCAGTGTAAACTATGACCACTATCTTCAATTCCGTTTTGATTCAGTTTGGTCTTTGAGCATAATGGATGAAGATCAAGTTGCTGGCTTTGGTCTGCACAAGGTCTGATGGTACAGTGTGGGTACTCAGGTTGTAGTCTCGCCTTCACACACAAAGTTTTTGCTACTACTCATTGCAGGGGATTCAGGCTTTCAGTTCTTTTATTTGCACTGGGGGCTGGATTTGTGCTATTTCACTTACAAGCTATTGGCTGCTATCCAAAGACCAGCAACCAACATTTGCAAAATTCCTGTAGGATTAGAAATCTAAATTGACTGTGACATGGAAAAGAGTTTCCTAGTGATGTGGGTTATCAAGCAGACCGATTGGCGTAAGGACATTGATGGGTTGATGATTGATAAGGATGTGGGCAGGAGGTCAACAACTGGACAATCAGCATAGGCACAGTGAACCAGGGGCTTCCCCTCCTTAGAGCCTGCACAGAACTAGCCAAAATTTAAACAAGAGTTTCCCCAGGGTGGTTAATATATCATTAGCATCCCATTTGTCTTGGGGTTTTCACCTGCCCCCTTTGGGGAAACAAGATGAATCATAGGTAAAGCCTATAGGGCAAGGTGAACCATGGGTAAAGTTATGTCAGTTCCTTGGTATGGCAAGGCTGTAACTGCCCAAACAATTTACCCCTTACTTGACCATCAAACAAGATAAAAAGCATTCCTGAAAACCCTTCGAGGCCATTTTCCATCACCAGGGCCATACCACTGCCACCCCTCCCTAAAAACAATAAAGCTTACTCAACATGGACATTGCCTGAGTTATCACCTCTTTGGACAAGATGCTGATCTTGCTACCCTATCACTAAAGCTTCAGATGACTGCACAAGTGGTCTGAAAGCCACGTGGTCTGGATATTGTTTCAACATAAGACCAAATCCTCCAACCACTCAGTCAATAAACATTTAGGAAGCCCCTTTTATGTGCTAGTATTGTGCTAGGCCCTGAGGATACTAAAAAAGGTGAAAAAATAGTCTTGGTTCGCTAGCAACTCACAATATAGTGGATGAGATAAAATACAAACAGCTATGTAGAAATAAAAGAACAGCTGTAGCTCAGTGTCTAAGAGTACTGGGCCGGGAGTCAGGAAGACCCAAGTTCAAATCTAGCCTCAGACATGTCCCAACTATGTGTCCCTGAGCAAGTCACTTAATCTTTCATTGCCTGACAAAAGAATACACAGGGTCCACTGGAGAAGATCCACTCTAGTATCCTTGCCAAGAAAACGCCATGGGTAGCTATGGTCCATTGGGTCATGAAGAGTGAGAAATGACTGAACAATAACAAATGTGGAAATAAGATATAGGTAAAATAAACTGAAAATAATTGCGCTGGTGTGAAGGGGGGGGGGGAGAGAAAAGGCTTTTTGTAGAAGACAGGGTTTTAGAGAGATTTGAAAGAAGATAGAGGCAGAGATGATAAAGGAAAGCATTCCAGGGCAATTGAGGGACAACCAATAAAAATGCCCAAAGCTGAGAGGTGAAGTGTCTTGTTTGAGGAAGAGACAGAAAGCTGATGTAATTGAACAGTATGTGGAGAGAATAAGGTGTAAGAAAACAGGAAAAGTCAGGGTAAGGGTGGAGGAGACAGATTTTTGAGGGCTTTGAATACCAAAGACAGGGCTTTACATTTAATCCTGGAAGTAATAGGGAATCACTGGAACTGGTTAAACAGGAAGATGACATGGTCAGACTTGCACTTTAAGAAAATAGTCTAAGTATGATGTGTTAACAACATGAATTTGCATGATACCGATATCAGAGGAAAGTAAGAGGTATGTACAAAAGATGGTACAAAGACTGCATGAATAGGACTTCAAAGAGGGTTGGATGAGAAGGGTTCCAGAGAGTGGAGATGAGACTTAAGTTGTAAGATGGGTTACTGAAAGGATGGTGGTCTCCTCACCAGTAACAGGAAAGTTAGGAAGAGGGAAGGGTTTGGGAGAGGGAACAAAGATAATGAGTTCAGTTTTGGACATGTTAGGTTTAAGATGTCTCTGACAACCAGTTTTTTAAAAACTCTTGCCTTCCCCCTTAGAATGAATACTGTGTATTGACTCCAAGTCAGAACAGTGGTAAGGGATAGGCAATGGAGGTCAAGTGACTTGCTCTGGGCCACACAGCCAGGAAGTGTCTGAGATTAGATTTGAGCCCAGGACCTCTCATCTCTAGGCCCGGCTCTCAATCCACTGAGCCATCTAGTTGCCTCCCAACAACTAGTTTGAGGTGCCCCCAATTAGTTAGAAATGTGAGGGGGCAGCTGGGTAGCTCAGTGGAGTGAGAGTCAGGCCTAGAGACAGGAGGTCCTAGGTTCAAACCCGGCCTCAGCCACTTCCCAGCTGTGTGACCCTGGGCAAGTCACTTGACCCCCATTGCCCACCCTTACCAATCTTCCACCTATGAGACAATACACCGAAGTACAAGGGTTTAAAAAAAAAAGAAATGTGAGAACAAAAGCTGAAAGACGTTAACGCTGGTTAAATGGATCTGAACATAACCATAGAAATGAAATTGAATCTATGAGGAGCTGATGAGGTCACAAAGTGGAAAAGTGGAAAGAGAGAAAAAAGAAAAGAGCCCAAGACAGAGCCTTGTGGGACAAGCATCCTTAGTGGGTGTGACCTGGATGAAGATCAGCAAAGAAGACTGAGAAGGAGTAGTCAGACTGGTAAGAGAACTAATAAACATGGAGAGTTGGAAGATTAGTGAGAGAGTACAGATGATAGGTAGAGGGGGCATACTGCTGGAGAAGATGAAATGGAATGGAATCACATGTACATATAGAGGTTGCCTTAGCAAGAAGGGCAACTTCTTCATCTGAGACCAGAGTGAAGAAGATAGAGGCAGAGAGCATCAGAGTGATGTGAGAAGAGAGGGAGAACAGGGAAGTCTTGACAAATTACCTCAATTTCTCAGTGAAATATGAGACAATTCTTAGGTGAAAGGGTGTGTTGAGTTCAGTCATGGGAGTTTGAGGAGGGATGAAAAGGTTTGAAAGAGTCCTTGTGGTGAACAGAATAGCAAATCATTGGGATTGCCTTGCCACTGTGAGAAGTCAGTTAAGATTATGTAATGTAATTTTGTAGTGGATCCATTCAACATGATTTCATGATTTTTTCTCCTTCTCTGTTCATCATCCATGAAATATTTTTAATCTCTTGTTGGAAGGCTCTCATGTGCAGTTTTCCACAGGCAAATGAAAATATAATACTTAAAAAGAAATCTGTGACCTTTCCCAGGAATAGAATTATCAGTGAAAACAACATCAGCTGATACACTTTGTCAGAGTTAGAGATGTAAAAAACATGAATTGGTCCTGTTGCCTGTTATCCACAAACTAACCTGCCCAAGATCAGAGAAATTAATATCAAAAAGGCTTGTCATAAACCAGATGACTTTTTTAAAGGGCATGAAAAAACTTGTGGCATGAAAAGTATAGACTATATCTGTTATTTGACTGTAGAGTTGGCTGGCTGATTGTCCTAATGAAATCGCAGATCCTAGAAGTCTTGAAATAAGTCAAGCAAAGACCACTGAAAAGGTTTGATGGTGGAGAAAAGCTTTGCCTCTACACTAGAGGCCTTCTCTGATGTCTCCTCATGGTTTCAAAATGATCTTGGTTTCTAGAAGTTCATGCCAACAGACTTAGGCTGTTGTAGATTCTAACCACTTGAAAAGGCTTTGCGTATAGACAGACAACCGACTCTGTGTTTGTTGTCCAAGGGTCAATCCATCAAAAAGCATTTATCAGGCACTCACTATGTGTCAGGCAGTGTGCTAACTACTGGGGGTGCCAAAAAAGGCAGAAGTATGGTCCCTATCCTCAAAGGACTCTTTGAAAAAATGGAAATCTCTGGCAAAGGATTCTGGGCAGCATTCTCTTACCTACATATTCATCTTCTGCTTGTATTTCATTTTCAGGTTTAAATGCATCTTCTAATACCAATTTTTCCATTTTTTGAAGCAGGTTGGTGACTGAGAAGGCAATAGCACTTTTGTTTCCATTTAATTGTGAATCAGTAAGGATATTTGTAATGTTTTCAAAAAGTTGTGGCACCTTCTGAGAAAAAAAAGAATAAAAGAAATGGTTACCTAAATAATACCCTGGAAGATCAAACTGATGCTCATGGCAACAGACTGAAAATTTTCTTTTCTCTCTCTTCCTCTTTTTTGCTTCTCTTTTCCTCTTTTCCTCTTTTCCTCTCTTTCCCTCTATGCCCTGGAGGCAAGTATGTAGCTCACCCCCCCCCTTCTCAATGAAATAAAACTATTCTATATAGCCTCCTCACATCAGAAGAAAGGCATGAGAGGTGAGCAGTGCAGTAACAGATAGAAGTCATCTGAGGAAAAGCTGAAGACATTTTAGAAGAGTAAGATGATGAATATGACTACCCCATATGACTTCTCTTCACAGGATTGCTGAGCTCTGGAAGGGACTTTAGGGATCATCTAGTATAATTCCTCTATTTTACAGATGAGGAAACTGAGACCCAGTGAGGGGAAGTCACTTGCCCAAGATCATACAGGTTTTCTGATTCCAAATCCACTGCACTACAGTTATTCTTCCAGGCAATGAGAAAGGGAGAAATGATAAAGAGAGAAAACATCTTCAAGTATAGAATATCTGATGTCCTGTCTAAACTTTGTCTGTAGTTCCTCAGGTATAAACCATCTAAACCAAATCTACAACCAATCTAAAGAGTTGCCCAGGGCTCAGAGGTCAAGTGTCCATATCATTCTTTCCACTAGGCTACACTGACTCTTAGCAGAGTCATTGAAATCACAATACTTATTCATTCTATGAAACCTTCTGGGGGCTTGCCCAGCCTCTTCTAAAAGCCACAAGAAAGTCTAATCTACTCTTTACCCATAAAAAGGTACTTAAATTTTTAAAAAATATTTTATGGTAGGGGGCAGCTGGGTGGCTCAGTGGATTGAGAACCAGGCCTAGAGACAGGAGGTCCTAGGTTCAAATCTGGCCTCAGACACTTCCTAGCTGTGTGACCCTGGGCAAGTCACTTAACCCCCATTGCCTAGCCCTTACCACTCTTCTGCCTTGGAGCCAATAAAGAGTATTGATTCCAAGATGGAAGGTAAGGATATATATATATATATATAAAATGGTAATTCCTACTTATCAACCAATCAACAGCAGCCTCAAGCACCTAAAACATGGACATGATTGGAGGGAAGGTAAATTGGTGGAAAAGTCTTCTGACCAAGAAGGAAAATAACATAACAGTGGAACTAAAATGAAGTTAGAATCTGTAGACAACATATTTTTGGAAAAACCTGATAAGCAGATTTGTTTTGTTTCTCTTTGAATATTTATCACAAGGTTTTTGTGGAGAGTCTTTTTTTCTTAAACCCTTACCTTCTGTCTTGGAGTCAATACTGACTCCAGGGCAGAAGAGTGGTAAGGGTAGGCAATGGGGGTCAAGTGACTTGTCCAGGGTCACATAGCTGGGAAGTGCCTGAGGTCAGATTTGAACCTAGGACCTCCCATCTCTAGGCCTGGCTCTCAATCCACTGAGCTACCGAGCTGCACCCCTGGAGAGTCTTTTTTAATGAAATGGGATGGTTGTAGAAAGAGAAAAATGCTTTCTGATTTAAAAAATTATTTTTAAAATAATAGCATATATATAGAGTACTTTAAAGTTTACAAAACACTTTACATATGTTATCTCATATGGTCCTCACAACAGTCCTGGGAAGATGATGCTATTAGTATACCTATTTTATAAGTAAGGAAATTGAGGATGATAAAAGTTGAATGACCTGCCTAGGATCACACAATTAATAAATGATTGATTTTAGATTTTCTTCACACCAGGTAAAACACTCTATCCACTATATCACCTAGCAGCCTCTAGGTTGCATATTCAATTAAAGCTACTCACTTGACAAGCCTTGCAGTCTAGTTTCCCCTGAACCTCAGGTTCATAAAGTCATTTAATATTGGGACCTGAGAGATCATCTGAGATACCCCTCTCATTGTACAATTTATCCTAGGTTATAGCAGACACAAGATGGGCATTTAGTAAATGTCCCTTTAGAAGAACAGAAATCTTTTGAGACTTTCTGATTTTAAAAAAATCAGAGCTGAGTAGAAACTTTGAAAAACAAACACAAAAGTCCAGAAAAACCCAAAAAGGGAAATTTAGTTGAACGCTGGGAAGTAGCTGTAGAAAGATGTAGTGCTAACACTTTAATAGAGGGAGAAAAAACAAATGTCCTTTCAAACCCTTAATGTATTCAAAGAACATTGAAGAAATTGAATTAGAAAAATAGAGGTATTAGGAAGTGGGGTAGAATGGTTCTGTTCTGAGGTTAGGAAGAACAGAAAGGGAAGGGAAGGTAAAAGGAAGCAACTAGTGTAGAAAGGAGAAAGTGAGGGGGTGGAACTTCCTCTTTATCATATTTGGAGTACATGAGAAGGAGGAAGGGATGGGGGAGGGGAGAGTGCATCAAATGAGTCTCAGAGTCTCACTCTGATCTGCAATGGACAAAGGAGTGAACACACACACACACACACACACACACACACACACACACACATCCCAACAATAATTTTGATGTAGAATTATGTCAAACTCAAAAAGAACAAGTAGAAATAAAAGGGGCATTGCAGAAAAGAGAGAGTCATATTGGAAAAAGAATAGTCACAAATGAAGTGCACTTCTTAATCCTAAAGGAAGAATTGAAGGAGGAAGGTAAAAAAAGAGGGGGAAAATTAATATTTAAAGGGGGTGGGTATCTCAGACTTTTATTAAATAATTGGAGAACAGCTGAAGAAACTGTAGTGTTTGAATTGGTGGAATGTTATTCCACCATAAAAGTGAGAGATAAATAAAGATGATTTCAGACAATCCTGGGCAGTATGCACTGATACAAAGTGAAGCAAACAAAACTAAAAGTACATTTTATCTAAGAACAGCAACATTGAAGTGGGAAAAAACTTTCAAAGTCTTAAGAACTGATTAATGCAATGGCCAACTGTCTCCAAAGGATCTGTGATGATGTAGCTTTGTTACCCACCTCCTGACAGATAGACAAAAGGTACAGAAAGAGACATACATTTCTGGCCACAACGATTATCTGTTATAGTTTTTTTCTTTGTATTGCTCAGTTTTTGGAAGTGGTAAGGGGAGAGGGAGTTTGGCAATATTGATGGTCCCCCCAAAAAAGCCATTTTTAAATGTAGAGAAAAGAAGGGAAAGAAGTTCAGAAAGAAGCACAGACATGCAAGATAGATTTTGAGTAATGTATAATTTATTTTATAAGGTTTTTAAAAATCAAGAATGGAAATTCATCATTTCATATAGAATCTTCTTTTGCTCTTATTGTGTATATGAAAATTCTCTCTCTCTCTCTCTCTCTCTCTCTCTCTCTCTGTCTCTTTGTCTCTCTGTCTCTGTCTCTGTCTCTGTCTCTGTCTCTCTCTCTCCCCCTTTTCTCCCCCCTCTCTCATCTCCTCTCTCTTCTTCTCTCTCTTCTTTCTTTTTCTCTCTTCCTCCCTTTGTCTCTGTCTCTCTGCCTGAAACAGGGTTGGGTTTTTTCCTGTACACCTCATTGTGCCCACCTGTCCAGTGTGCACTTGGTAACTTTTTAAAAACACAAATTGTGATGTCTCTCCCAGTGTTTCCTGCTGTGTCTCTCTTGGTGGATACTCAACAGACACTTTGGGACCATTTCTCAGGCCAGGGTTCCCCCACTCACCTGCTTACCGTCTCCAGAAGATGGTAAGTCTTCTGCAAAAGGAAAAGATTATTAATTATTGAATTTCAGCATTGGAAAGGACTCAGGGTCAGATAATCCAACCTATAGCACCAATTGTTTCAAAGATTTTCCTTACATTTAGCCTAAGTTTTCTCCTGTGCAACTCCAACTACATTATGCCTTAAGATGATAGGTTCAGAGCTGGAGGGGACCTTTGAGGTCACTGAATCCAACCTATTCATTTTACATCCAAATAAAGGGGGACCCAGCAAGGTAGTAAAGTATCCAGTGTCTCACAGCTAGTAAATGCCTAACACAGGATTTGAACCTAAGTCTTCAAAGTCCAGAGTTCTAGCCACTACACCATATTGAATCTTGAAGACAGATTCACGAAGCCCCTAAGTCTTCTCTATACAAACATTCCCGGTTCCTTTAATCTACTCTAATATGGTGTAATACTGAGGCCTTTCTCCATCTGGTTGCCCACTTTTGTGTTTTCTCAGGATGAGACATTCCCTCTTGCTCTCACATCAAGCCTGTTTCATTCTCATCAATAACTAGGTAACAGCACTTATATAGTGCTTCAAGGTTTGCAAAGCACTTTACAAGCATTGCCTCTTTTAATCTTCACAACAACCCTGGGAGGTAGGTGCTATTATTATCCCCATTTTACAGATGATGAAACTGAGGCTGAGGAAGTTAAGTGGGTTGCCTAGGATCATACACATTATAAGTACCTGAGGCCAGATCTGAATGTAGGTCTTTCTAACTCCAAGTCCAGCACTCTGTGCATTATGGTGCCACCTAGTTGTTCCATGGAGTAGGCTGACAAGGAGTCAGATCTTATTCCCTGAGTTCGCCCTCCCTCTACACCACATCTAGTCTCACAAATGCTGGGACTGGTCATATTTTCCTGTTGTGCTAATAAAGAAAACAGAAAGGTCCTCACCTGTACAGGATAAGAAAATCTTCCAGAATAAACTCGCTATGTAATTTTTGCTGAAACATCGACACTTGTAACCTCCTTCATAATTGATACAGTATTTATCATGTCTACATATTTCAGGGTTATCATCACACTCATTAATATCTGCAACATAAGAGGGGTCTTGTTATCATTCCATTGATCTATTCATTCATCAGTCCCTCCCTTCCTCCCTCCATCTATCCACCCATCTATTCATCCCATTCCTCTATCCATCCATCAATCCATCCATTCATCTATTTATAATCTAGCCACTCAATTCATTCAACAAACACTTATGAAACTTTTGCTTATGTGCCAGGAACTGAACCAATCTTGGGGACACAAAGACAAAAATAGAAACAAAAAGAGTCTCTACCCACAAGGAGCTTATGGTGAAAAAAAAAAACGCATGCAGGCAGATGAGTGGATAGAAAAGATATACAAAGTAAACACAAAGCAATTTTGTTGCAGAAGCCTCGGGCAATAGCATTTGATGTGAACTTTGAGTAAAGCTGGAAAATCAAGAGATCAAAATGAAGAGGAAGTGCATTCCAGGCATAGGGGGGAAAGCTACCCAGAGGTGGGAAATGGAAGTCGTGTCATATACAGAAAGAAATGAGGAGACCAAAGGGCCTGGGACTCAGAGTGTGTGAAGGGTAGAATCGTGAAAACAGACTGGAAAGAGAGTTTGGACATAAAATTGTGAAGGACTTCAAATACCAAACAGAGAAGTTTGTATTGTATCACAAAGGCAATTGAGAGCCATTTAAGCTTCTGGAGTAGGAAAGTAACATGGCCAGACCTGTGCTTTAGGAATGTAATTTGCCACTATCTGGATAATGGATGCAGAGGGGAGAGACTTGAAATGAGGTTATATTTTAGGAGAGGTGATGAGGGCCTGAATAACAGTGGTAGACAGGCAAATGTGGAGAAGACAGATGACAATGATGTTATGGAAATAAAATTAAACAAAACACGGCAACCGAATGAATATGGGTACAGAAGGGGAGAGAAAGAGAAGAGTCAAGGAAGGCAGAAATTCAAAGACAATACCAACATTGGCTATCCTGTAAGATTGCCATTGGAAATTAGATAAATTTTCCTTAAATGTCTCTGATACAGTCTTGTTATTGTCTGCACAAAATCCAGGAGCACATTCAATCTCAGATGTTCCAGGATCACCAAGCAATTAGGAGAGCATACATTCCCCTAGGTGTCCATGTCCATAGCGAATTAATCCCCCCCCCTTTTTTTCTGCAGGCCTAAACTCTTGTTTTCATACCCAGAAGAGGTTCTCTCTGAAGGAGAACATTATGTGGCAGAAGGGATTGAAGAAGACTGACAGAGCTGATCAACAAGGAAAAAGTAAATTATGAAAGCAGTTTGAAGGGAATAGAGTTTATAAAGAAGGTCCTGAACCTAAACTTCGGAATGAGAAATGTGGAGAACTTAGGAGAATCTGAAAAACAATTGAAAGAGAATTATTCCAGCAGAAAGAGAAAAAGGGTCCAAAGAGAAGATTATTATTAACTAAGGGAGAAAGAGAAGACTTATAGTTTGCAAGTAAGAACATCTCAGTAAGCCAAATTAATAGGACAAAAAGAATTTTAATGAGAGAAAAGAAAGAGAGTTATGTGAGACTCTCAAGTTGCTAAGGGATAATAAAAGGAAGGAAAAAGAAGGGGGAAATATAGCTATAAAGTGGGAAAAGAAGAATACTCCTCAAAAAAAGATGTTAAAGAGAGTAAAAATAAAAGGGCAAATATCAGTAAGTATAGAGACATGTTCATGGGATCAGCAAGATGGTAGATTGTCTTTTATATATCTCTTCAACCTCAAAAAAACTCAAAAGAAGGAATTAGACCCCAAATATACAGAAATTAAAGATAAATCCACAAGATGGAAATAATGACCTTTTGCACAAAGTAAAAGCTTCATGAAATAATATCAGAAAACTCACACTTAAAGCTCCCATTGGTCATTCCAATTCCCAGCCAATTCATATTCTGGATACAACCTGCACAACTTCATAATTTTATACCTCTCATATCTGACCAGTATTATATTTTATTCCAAAACAGTATTATTATCCTCAATGTACAGGTTAGTTTCAAGTGGACAAGTGACCCAAATATAAAATTTTATATCATTTAAAATATGGAGGAAAATTGATGGAGGTACCTTTCACAAATGGCTAAGTGGAAAATTCTTGATCAAATAAAAGTTAGGGAAGAACATAGAAGAAGAAAAAGACATTTTTGTTTACATGAAATAGGGAAATAGTTATACAAATTCTGTTGCATGAATGTAATGGAATATTTTTTGCTTCATAAGAAATGACAATTCAGAGTTGGATTTCAACCACATCAGGAAAGATTTATATAGCAAATACAGAATGAAGAAATATTATCACAAAACAATATGCACAATGACTATAATGACGCAAATGAAAAAGTATAATAAAAAAAAAACATTAAGTATATCTACCATGCAAAATACTATAGAAACAGACTACAAAGTAGGGTCCTAGCAGGAAGTGACCACTGATTTGTTAAGATTATGTACTTTAGATTTTAGCTAGCCATCACATTCTAGCCAAGAATATGATGCACTGAGACTTCCAGCACAGATAATGAATTGGCCTCTATGGTTAGGGAAAGAAAAGATCCTATATATAACATAAACGAACCTAATTTTGTGCAGGGAGCAGCAAAAGGTGGCAACTGGCACCTTTGTAACTCATATCCCCAAAATAGTTTGCAAATCTCATATGGACTGATTTTGATTTTAAAACATTCAAAGCAAGAGTAGATAGGATCCCATCGACTCATATTGTAAAGAGGATGTTAGCTGAAGATAAATGGGAAATTCTCAAAAATTAAAATTACAAGATACAAGGCAAAACTTCCAATGAAGAAGAAAAATAAGAGCTATCTGAAAAAAAAACACTGTAAATGCAAAGACAATTAGACATTTAATTCATATTTTTAAAGATATGTAAAAATAGAGGGAGAATAGGAAAGTAATAGAAGGTAAATGTAAAAGTACAGTATAATCCAGAAAGGATATATTAGGAGGGCTAATGCTCAAAATGAGTTCATGCTACTGACAAGGAAAAATGATTTTAAATCTACATTGGGAAAAAGAAGAGTCTCAAAGAAGGGATAGAACCATTTTTCAAAGTAAGTGGAATAGTGATAATTTATAACAGGGAAAAGGAAAGAATGCTCATGTCTCTTTTTTTATCCTTTATCTCTCTCAGGGAGAATGATATTTGTACACTGGAATTAAAAGAACAAACATGACTAACAGAGAATTGATAGCTAAGATAAGAGAACTCTTAATTGTCTTTAATAAATATTTCACTTAGCCCAGATGAAATGCATCCTCAAACATGAGAAGAATTGGTGGTGTTATTACTAGATGATTGTCAGTAGCATTTAAAAGACAATGGAGAGACCAGCAAAGGTGGTGGAGTAAGAGGAGGAAGGATGCCCTCCTCCTTTAGATAACTAATCTGCAAAAACTTAATATCTTGCATCCTGATCAACTGGAAAGGTTGGAAAGGGTCATTGGAAGGGGCCATGTTGAGTAGAATTTTAAATACCAATAACGACAACAGCTAACATTTATATAGTGTCTATACTATACTAAGCACCTTACAATTATAATCTCATTGATCTCATAAAAAATAGCCAGGCTATAGCTGGCATTTATTTAGTGCTTTCAAGTGCTATTATTATCCCCTTTTTACAGATGAGGAAAATAAGGCAAGCATGAATTAAGTGACTTACCCATAATCACATAGTCAATAACTATCTGAGGCAGGATTTTAACTCAGATCTTCCTGACTCCAAGTTTGGCACTTTATCCACTACACTATCTAGCTGCCAGAGAGAGAACTTCATATTAATAATGGAAATAAAAGGGGGACACCTGGACTTTACTGAAATATAAGTGCAGCCAGTGCTATAAGCCAGGGAAAGAGTGCCGTGAGGAAAGAACAAAATCTTGGTGAGATCCAGAATATGGAAAGGATCAAGAAAGAAAGGTTTAAAATGGAAGGGCAATTAGAATTATGAAGCAAGCCTTCTAAAAAGCATAATGGAAGGGGTTGACAGATAAGGATTAGGACACTGGGAAGTAGAGTTGGGACAGATGGCAATAGGGAAGATGACAGTTGAAATTGGGATTGTTCATCAGCATAGGGGGTTCAGAATCACCAGGGTGGAGATGATAAATGGAAATGGGAGTCTATAACCATTAAACAATAAGTTCCTATAATATATTCATAGATAGGGAGAGATCCATTAAAGAAATAGGTGATTAGATAGTTCAAGAGTTACCCGGAATGACAAATGGATATGGATCTATTTCAATAGACTCAAAGAATAATTATTAATGGTTCAACAACAATTTATAAGGACATCTCCAGTGGAGTTCCCCCAGATTCTATGACAGGCTCTATGCAGTCATGGTGAACCTATGGCACAGGTGCCAAAGATGGCACACAGAACGTTCTCTGTTGGCGTGCCACCCTTCCAGCCCCCCCCCCCCAGAGTTCATTACTAGAAAGGCAGAGGGACTCAGGTGCAGCTGCTCCCCTCCCCCTCTCCGCCATGCTTAATGACATTTTTTCATATCCCTCGCCCCTCTGCCCATCAGCCCAATGGGAACACACAGGGACTAAGGTGGGTGGCTCACAGGTGGCAGAGCTGAAGGGAAATGGAGGGCTCAGGTCACTCCCCTCCTCTCTACACTTGCTGAGGACATTCCTTACTTCACCCACCCCTCCACTCAGCAGCCCAATGAGAGTACTTTCTCCCACCCCTATGTGGGGTAAGGAAGGTGGCAGGGTACCCCAGGACTTAGTTGGGGAGATGGGCACAGCACTTGCTCTGGGGGATGGGGTAAGGGTGGGGCTCAGCGCTCCATCTCTAAAAGGTTTACCATCACTGTTCTAGAGTAAGGTTGTCAACCTCAAATTAAAATAAGTACCTGTAGGGCATACTAACTTTAAAATCTACAAGTTAACATTATCTATGTTACATGACATTTTTATTTATTTTGTTAGAAAATTCCTAATTACATTTTAATCTGGCTCCTGTTGTCCTTGGAGTTTTGTAGCTCTGGAAGCCCACTGACTATGAATTCAATGCCTTTAGTCTAGTGCATTAGAATGAAACTATTAAAATTAATTTAATCAGGATAAATCTAGAGTCTTACACTTGAGTTCAAAATCCATTTCACAAGTACAATGGATACATAGCCAACAGTTTATCCAAAAACAAGGAAAACTTCAGTGGATTTCAAGCTCAACATGATTTGCCAGTATAATCTTGGATTTGCATTAAAAGAAGCATAGCTTCTTGGAATAGGAAGTTGGTAGTTCCACTATACACCATTCTTATCTCACCACATCACACCCTTGTAAGTGCTACAGATTTAAAAGAGCACTAATAAACTGGAGTGTAGCCAGTGGAGGGCAATAAAGATACTGAAGCATCTTGAGTCCAATGGCATATGAGGACCAGTTCAAGGAAGGGAAATATAGTATGGAGAAGGTTCAAGAGAGGCTTTATAGCTATCTTCAAGTACTTAAAAGGCTATAATGTAGAAAAAATAGATTGGTTCTGTTTGTCCTCAGGGGAAGGAAACAGGATAGATAGATGGAAGCTACAAAAAGGCAATTTTTAGTTAATGTCAGGCAAAAGCTTCCAAACAGAGCTAGCCAAAAGTCAAATAGACTAATATGGAGGGAAAAGGCTTCCTCCTCGCCTGAGGTCTTCAAATAAGGACTAGTCAATTGCATTAGAATGGGTATACATTATTATGTATGTGCTGGATTAGAAGTCTTCAGAGGGTCCTTCTAACTTTGAAATTCTGTGATTCTGTGACTCCTTAGTGAGTGAGGGAGGGGGGTGCCCTGGGCTCTGTCTCAGGAATCTCCATAGTGGACCTTTTTCTTGCTGCTTCACTGAGTTGAGTTGCCCATCTCCATCTCTCTATCTCTCTCATCATATGTTATTGTCAGTGAGAAGATCCCTTCCCTAAACGTCCCACACTCACTTCCCTTCTATTCCCTTCACCCCAGAAATCTCTTAATAGAAATCCATCTTTCCCAGAGTCTCTTTACCTTCACATTTCTCTTTAAGATCAGCAGGGAAAGTGACCCCAGACTGGGATCTATATCCTTTATGGCACTTACAGTGGGTGCGATTAAAACAGGTGGAATAGAAAGGACACTGAAAACAGGGATCTACAAGAGAAGAAAGATGGCTATAGTCAGAGGGGTTTCCTGGGTAAAGGGAACAACTTTTAAAAAATCAAATGACATATATTGTATAACCATATTCTCAGGAATGCCACCAACACAAAAATGAGGGATCCCTTGCAGAGAAAATGTCCATGGGTTAAAAGATTACTCCATGGCCTGCCATGGAGCGATGGCCTGATGAAGACAATGAATATCAACTCTATAACTTAGAATCCTAGAATGCCAGTGCCATGAGAGTATTTAAAACAAAGCTCATAGACTGTCATAGCTGGAAGGTATTTAAAGATCACACCGTCCAATTCTTTTGTGAGAATGTATTTTTTATAAATTGAGGCAATGTCCACATCAGGGTCCTGAATTAAGAGAATCTCCAATCAATTCCTATGTCAAGATCCCATATTAGAGAGATTCCTATCAGTCTGTTGACTTTTGCATCTTCTTCATTCTTAAGAACTCCTAAGAATATGCCTCCCCCCCAATAAAACCTGCTTAATCGATAAAGACTGACATCATTCTCTTTGGGGATGGGGAAGAGTTGAGAGTCTGAATGAACAATCTCTTCATTAAGTGTCTACCAATCAGAAATTTCTTGGGATGAACCAGGGATGGGCTGAATGATAAGTTCAAAAACTGTATTTACAGGTCTGACGGCCTTTTGGGATCTTCCATCATTAAGGGGATCACGGATCAATCTATTGTTTATATGCTAACCTAATCAATGAGTTGATATTCTTACCCAAAAAGTGGTCTCTTAAATATTTTAATGATCACACCTTTATTTTACAACAGGGCAAATTTTGACCAGAAGTGGGAAGAAATTTTAGATATAGTGGAGATTGCTCAAGATAACAGGGCAGGTATCACATTTCATAAAGTAGACAGAGTTCTTGACCCACTCTGTGAAGAAAGCACTTTTCTTCCTGGACAGAGACTCCCAGGTTCTAGCATTAAATGGGGCAGGTTCTCAGCAGACTTACCTTCCTGCTTCTGGACATTAGCAGTTTCCAACAGGATGAAGAGCCCTGGAAGAAAGAGTAGTAGAGTTGTATACCAGTAGGGGAGGTGAAATGAGGAGAAAAGAGAGACAGAGATGACCAAGAGACAGAAATGGAAGAGGCGTTACAGGATATCTGATCCATTGCCTACATGAACAAGAATCTCATCTATAACACCAGACAGATACTCAGCCTTTGCTCCATGCTCTCTAGTATGGAAGAACCCAGTACTTCCTGGGGCTACCCATTCTCTTTTGTAAGTCTATAACTAGAATTAAAGATCATAGATTTAGAGAGAGAAGGAACCTGTCAGGTCATCAAGTCCAAACTGGATAATCAAAGTAGTTATTTATAAGATGCTTAGCACAAAGCCTGGCATACAAGAGGTACTTAATAAATGCTCATTGTTTACTCCACTTTTGAATCATATCATCTCTTTTGATTCTACAACAACCTGAAGGGAAAGAGAGTATAGGCAATATTATCCCTACTTTATAGATGAAGAAATTGAGGTCTCTGGAAGTCAAGGGACTTGTCTGTAATACTGCAGCAAGAATGTATCAGAGCAAGGACTGAAGGATTGAAACCAGGACTCCTAACCTCTTCCCCCAATGGTATTACTCCGTCCACTGTACATAACAATGTATTCTTTTACCTTTTCATTTTCCTATTGTGAACAGTTGATCCTTACATTTTTGTTTAAGTTTCTCCCCTGCTTCCATTTATTTGGGTCATAAGATTATAGATTAAGAACTGAAAAAGAACCTTAGTCATTGAGTCCAACCCCTTCATTTTACAGATGATAGTACAGAGGCACAGAGAAGTCAAGGGATTATCCCATTATCACACACCTAATAAATGACTGAGGTAGGATTGAAACCCAGGTCTCTTTGACTCCAAGTCCAATGCTTTATCAATGCCACTCAAGTCACCAGTATATGAACTTTTCAAATTGGAAGAGAGATTAGGGATCCTTTAACCCAGCTATCTCATTTTGTACAAGTGAAAACTGAGTCTCATAGAAAAAAAGAGATGGATTCAAGTCCAGAAATCTTCCCATTAAGCCATGTTGCATCTAAAAGTAATAAGTCTCTACCTAATACATCCCAAGGACAAAGAATGGCATCACAGAATAACAGTGTCAGAGCTAGAAGGAACTATAGAATTCCCCTAGACTAGGACATCTTAACTTTTTTGATGTCGTAGACTGCCCTCCTTTTGCAATCAGTCTGGTGAAACCTTGGGACTCCATCTCAGAAGACAATTTTTAAATGCATAATGTGTGTGATGTCATTGGTCCTCTTCAAAAACAAAGGACCATTATTTTTTAAAGCATAGGATTACAAAGGAAACCAAAGGCATTGAAATGTATTATCAAAGTATTTTTTAAAATAAGTTTAGAGAATGCAAATCTTGAAAGAACCCCTGACATAGTCCAACCTCTTATAAATACGTTCTAGTAGACCTAGCACTAGAAGGAAGTTAGAAATATGTTTATTTGTAACACTGGGTCACCCAGTTTCAAAATCTTCAAATCCTAGGCTCTTTACTCTCCCATAATCCCATATAACAAATTAAGAAGTCTTTGTCTTATCTTTAGCTAGGTGCTGGTAAATATTTAACAACCAGTTCTCAAAGGGAAAAACTCCCTACAGAACACACTTTTAATCTGCACCATTGGCATTTTCTCCATCATTTTTTAAATTCTAGACATTTTTAAAACCTAGATAATCAGCAGAACAATAAATCATGCCCTGATTTATAGCATTTGTGAATTTTCACAGTGTGAATACTCACACTGAAAATTTAACAATAAGCACTAGAGCCAATTTAAGCTGGTTCCAGTACAACTCACATCTTCCTTATCTACACCCTTTTCTCTACTCCCATGACTACCACATTAATTTCATCACCTCTTTCCTAGACTATTGCAATAGCTTTCTAGTGGACCCTCAGCTTCAAGGGTCTTTCCTCTTCAATCCATTCTCCATGCAGCTGTCCAAGGGGCATTTTAAAAGCATAGATCTAACCATGTCACTTCCCTTGATGAAAAAACTTCCATGACTCCATATTAGCGCTGTGAAAAAATACCTATTGGGTTATATATTATTTAAAACTCTTCATAATCTGTCTCCCGTTTACATTCCAAGATTTGTTATACATTGTTCCCATTCACATACTCCATGGTGTAGCCAAACTGACCTCTATGTTGTTCCTCACAAACAATTCATTGTCTGTACCTTTGCATAAGCTTTCACCCACACTGGGAATGCTCTTACTCCTCACTAAAAACCTTTTTGCAGTCTTTCTGCATTCTTCAGAACTCAGTATAAATGTTATCACTTACAGGAAATTTTCCTAATCCCTCCAGTGGTGGATTCCTCCAAACTCCCCAGGGAAATTGCCTTTCATTTATTTACTTTGTGCATATGTTCTATTTATGTATACATGTACATGTTGCTATATGAACTGTTTCTAACAAAATATGTAGTTTTCAGAACAAAAAGGAGGGGCATTTTCTGCTCTCAGTTTGATAATCATAAGGTAAACTTTTTGAAAACAAAACATGGCTACGTGAGCACATTCCTTTTCCTCTCTGGGTCTCAATTTTCTTGTCTGTAAAATGAGGAGGTTGGACAAGATGACTTCTAATATTTTATTCTGGTACTAATATTTACCAGCTGTGAAAAACTGGACAGTTCCCTCCTTTCTTGAAACCTCAGTTTCCTTCTCTGTAAAGAAGAGATGTGGGCCCAGAGAACTCATAATATTCCTTTTATTTCTAGCCCTTACCTTCCATTTTAGAATCAATACAAAGTATTGGTTCCAAGGTAGAAGAGTGGAAAGGACTAGGCAATTGGAGATGAGTGACCTGCCCAGGGTCACACAGCTAGGAAGTGTCTGAGACCAGATCTGAGCCTAGGATGTCTCATCTCTAGGTCTGGCTCTTAGGCTACTGAACCACCTATCTGCCCTCTCATAATATTCTAATACAATATCCTGGTGCTGACCCTAGCTGTGTGACCCCAAACAAAGTCTTCCCTTCTTTGGGGCCCAATTTGCCCTTCTATATAATAAAATAATAATATTCACAATACCTACCTAACATGGTGGCTCTGGGAAATGCATTTTGTAAACCTTAAAATTCTAGGAAAATATTCAATGTCATTGTGCAATTCTGTGTATCAGTAAATCCATGGAGGTATTGATTATTTCTTTTCTAAAGGTTACATCACAAGTTAGACAACGACTATTTGAAGAGAAGTAATTAGCCACTTACCCCAAAGAAGCAAGAACCAACTCTCAGCCATGGTCCCTGGTAGCTGCTGTCTGAAAACTGAAAGAGAACTTCTCTTATCTTCTCCTGATATTTCTCAAGTTTTTAAGTGGGTGGGTGAGATTAAGTAATATAGTTTACAAAGTTTCTCTCCACAATGCAATTGAAATAATCCATTAGCAGGCCTAACAACAGGAAATGTTTTGAGATCTATGTGATATTCTGAAGTGTTTTAATTGCCATAGCTTCTAGATTGAAACTTGAATGATTAGGATAAGAATGAGGGAATCTATGTACCACAAGGCACTTCCCACCCTTAATCCCATGCCATCATTATCATTTAATTCATTGCATCAGGGAGTACCTCAGTCATAGTGTCTTTCAGATAATGTATTTACAAAGGGCTCCTGGAATCATCATTTGACTGAACTAAATTGTCAACTCACCTTAATTTTGATTGGCTCTAAAGTGTATCCAGAAGATGGCAACCAGATTGGCAAGGTAAAACTGTAAAACAAATACATGAACTAAGATTATTTAGCCAGAAAATGAGAAGACATGGAAAAGGTACGGCCACTTACTTTCCATCTCCAAAGGGTTTTCTTTTCTTGCTTGACCAACAAGGCAAGTCTAGAACAGTGAGTAGGAATTTCAGGAAGGCAAATTTGAGCACTAATGCAAATAAGAACTTTCTGACAAACAGAGCTGTCCAACAACTGATTAGGTATCCTCAAAAGTGATGGATCAATCCACCACCAGAAATGTTCAAAGGATGTATAATTTCTTCTCAGGAATGTCATAGAGGGGATTCATTCTTCAGACAGGAGATTAGACTAGAAACCTTCTCACATTCCTTGTACCTCCAAGATTAAATGATACTTCAATTCTAAAGCATTGGAACAACCAGTTTGTCCTTATTAAATGAACTGACCTAATATAACAAACAAGGTGGAGAACTAGGTATTTTCTCTAGTGCTCACAAACTCTCAGAACCCCCTAGAATAGGAATCATTCACGAGAAGCAAAATAACAGCAGTTGTCTCCTCAGAAGAGGCCAGGACTCCAGGGAATCTAACAAGGTAACAGCTCTGGTGAATTAGCATACAGGATTTTAATCTCTAATCCTTTATTCATTCACTAAGCATCCCTTCCAATACCAGCCCCCCAGACTATCAAGGTGGTATAACTAACCCATAGACTTGTGCTCTAGGATACAGTCAACATTTTCTTGCTGCTGCTGCAATCTCTGTCAGGAAGCTCTGCCTCTGTCCTACCTGACAACAATCATCAGACCTCAGTTCTGTCCATCCCTCACCTCTCTGTAGAAGAGGAGTGGTATAGGAAAGCAGAGGTCTGTCCTACCTAGGATAATATCATGCTGCCAAAGTAGCACTCAGCCAAAGAACTTAAAAACAGAGGGACAAGGGCAGGGCATCAGACTATTGGAGGGGAGGAAACAATACCAGATTTGAAATAAAGGGAACCAGCGTCAAAACCAGGGCCAATTTTCTCACCTCAGGAATCATTTGGTCAAGGGAATGAAGTTGAGTTAAAAAATTATGCCTAAAGGCATGTCATCCAAGTGGGAAGAGTAAGAAAGCAAGCAATAGGAGAATATAAAGAAATTGAAATTATCAAAGATCTCAGGAGGAATTAAACATTTAAAACCTTAAGCATAAGTAGATAAAATACCAGGGAAGACATTAAAACAGAATGGAAGATTATCATCAAGACAAATAAATTAGTCCAAATATGTCTAAATAACATTGCCAAACACAAGAAATTGAACAAAAAAAAAAAGTAAACTGATGAGATAGAAGGCTACGTGGATCCCTAAGACAGCAAGAAATCACTACATGTTCCCAACTGATTTAAGAGATGAATTTTAATAGGAAAATTTATGACCTGCAAAGGAGAAATATTCATCAGAATTGAAGTCAAATAAAATCAACAAGCATTTATTAAGTACCACCTTTGTGGCAGGCACTGTACTAGGCACTGAGATACAATGCAAATAAAAAAAAGTCCTTACTATCAAAGAGCTCACAGTCTAAAGGGGGAGATAATATGCAAACAACTATGTACTGTTATAAGGAAATAAGGAAAGAACAGGAGCAGGAGCTGCTGAAAAGGCAGAAGCAGAAAGATTCCAGAATTCTAGGGAAGTGATAGGATTTCTTCTAAGAGACAATTGAAGCAGTAGGTTGAGTGTGTCTGATCTCCTTGGGTGGACCTTGTGATATTGGCTATTCTTCCTGTCCTGTGGCTGTCCTTTGGAACCATCTTACCAATTTTTTTATTTGCATTGTATCTCAATGCTTAGTACAGTGCCTGCCACAAAGGTGGTACTTAATAAATGTTTGTTGATTTTATTTGACTGTCCCTGTGTATCCTGCTGTTGCTGCTGACAGAGATATTCCAATAGAGCTGCTTGAGACACTTAAAGCCATTTGTCAGTGAGAACCTTTTCCCTGAGTCCTGTACCTGCTTAGCTTCCAATCTTACCACCTCTATCACCAATTAAGGGGGGATTTGGGTTAGTGAAGTATACTTATTGTAGGAACTGGGACTTTTAGATAGAGAGGTAAATGACAGTGCAGATACCATCCCTTTGAAGATAACAACTAGATTTGGTGGGGAGGTTTATTTATATTCTTTAGCTAGATCATCCCAATTCCCTTCCCTTCCTTCTTTTACTTTAATAAAACCTGTTTAATAGCATTTGGTATCCTGTAAGCTTTAGCCTGTTGGCCTTCTCAAACCCTGTAATCCTTCTGATACTGGTCCTAAAAAAATCATTCATTGACCTACTAAAATCCCAGTGCCACCCAGGTATCATCTAGATATGTAATTCAGTAGAAACAAGAATATGTATTTGGAATAAGTTGGGAATAGTCTATGAAGATGGGATTGACTCTCCCCTTTCCTATTTTTGAATTAATCAACCAAAGCTTGAATACCCCTACCTGGCATTAGGTGGGGGAGTTTGCAAGCCACTTAGAGAGCTCTACCCTTTCAACTCAATCAGTCAGAAACTTGTGAATTAATAAGAGTTTATACCCTTATGGGATGAGAAGTAGAACCTACAAACACTGTCCCTCTGGGCAGTGCTAAGCAAATTAAAAGACTACAATTGGTCTCCATAAAGTGGAAGAAGGGACAGGAAGTGACATAAAAAAGGACTATAAAAGATGATGAACTTCCTGTCCAAGAGGTCTTCATCCTGAATTTTCAGGTTGAAGGATCTTGGACTGGGACTGCGGCTCTTGGACTGCTTCTGGTAAGACTGCTCATGGATCTTCTCCCTTTGGATCTTCTCCTGGTAAGTGAAAAGCTAACCTTCCATTCCTGGCTTCTGGAGGGATTGGTGCCGGAGAGACCTCCCCTTCTTGGAGGAGGCCACATGGGTTGAACCCTTGCTTAATTCAACACTTCCAGCTAAGGAGTTAACGAGCCCTGAGTGGGTTGAGCCAGGGACAGAGCAACATTTACAGTGATAAGCTAAGACTTCTTACTCTACCCTCTCTTTCATTTCTCTACTTTCACTCTCTCCACTTCTTTGTAAATAAAAGCTGCTAATAGTCATTTTGACTTGTACTGTATTAATTTTAAAATCATCAACCACCGTATTATCATAAAATTCTCATATATTTTAGTCAAACCTTAATTAAATTCCTTACAAGTCTAAGAGGGAAGGCACTAGGGTTAAGGAAAACTAAAGGCAGATTTCTTGCATAAGAGGAGACATTAGCTGAGACTTGAAGGAAGACAAAGAATCCAGGAGACAGAGATGAAGAGGGAAAGAGTTCCAGATATGGGGGACAGTCAGTGAAAATGCACAAACTAGGGAGATGGTATACCTTGTTGAGAAGCAGCAAGGAAGCCATCATCACTGGATCACAGAGTACTTGAGAAGTAGGGGGAAAGCACAGTACAAGAAGAATGGAAAGGCAAAAGGAGTAAGATTATGAAAATCTTTAAATACCAAACAAAGGATTTTGTATATGATCCTGAAGTGAAAAGGAGCTATTGGAATTGACTGAATAGGAAAGCTTTATGATTAGACAATCACATTCTATAGCTAACTATAGAATGGGTGGGAATAGACTCTATTGGGGCAAAGAAGTATTGCTAATAATTTTAAAGGGCAAAAATAACAAATATATTCTTTAATTTACTGTAACAATAAAAGTAGCAATCAGTTGAGAGAATACAAAAAAAAAATACACTCAGATGGAGACATAGCAATGAAATCCTTAAAAAAAAGAGTAGCTCAAAGAACAAATCATAAATGTTTGATTATGTGAAAGAAAATAATAATGTCTCATGTCAAAATTTCTGGGGTATAGCTAAAACCATCCTTATGGAGAAATTTATAGGTCTAAAATATATTAACAAAGTAGAAAAGGAGAGCACTGTTGAATCAAATATGTATTGAAAATTATGAAGTCAACAAATAAGCATAGAAGAAATATTAAAAATTAGAAGAGAGATGGATAAATTAGAAGCAAATAGACTATTAAAATAGTAACAAAAACTAAAATCAGGGACCTTTTTAAGAAACAACAACAACAACCTTACCTTGTATTTTAAAATTGATGCTAAGTATTGGTTCCAAAGCAGAAGCGTAGTAAGAACTAGGCAATTGGGGTTGTGAGTTGTCCAGGCTCACACTGCTAGGAAATATCTGAGGCCAGATTTGAAATCAGGACCTCCCATCTCCAGCCACGTAGGTACCCCTGGGACCTTTTTAATATCATGTAACAAATCCATCTAAAACCAAAAGCAAACATCACAAGCAATTGAGATACATTAGAATGTTTCCTCTGAAAGACTAAAAAAATTAATAAAAACTTTAGTCAACCTGATTAAAAAGGAGAAGGCAGAAAATCAAATTAACAAAATATCAAATGAACAGGATGAAATCACAACAAATCCAGAAGGAATAAAAATAATTTTCAGAGCCTCCTATGCATGTGATTATATGCTAACAAAACTGGAAACAAAAGAAATAGGTATATCTTCAAATATATGAAATACCTAATTTGACTATAAACCAAAGGTCTTAAACAATACAGTCTCAGAAAAGGAACAAGAACTAACTATAAAGGAATTATCAAAGTAAAAATTTCTTGGTTTTGATAGATTCAGAGAATTTTATCAGACTTTTAATGAACAATTAATACCAATACTATACAAATTCTTTCTCAAAAAAATGAGAAAGCACTATACCAACATTCTTTTATCAGATAAATATACTAATGTTTGAAGGCAAAAGATAAAACAAAGAAAGATCATTAAAAATGACTGCTAAATAATAAATAATTGCTGACTGATTGGGGGGGGGGGGGAGTTAACCTGTTCTAGTTCCTCTCTGGATTGATTCTACTCTCCTTAGGCAGCCTGGTCACCTCTCATCCAGGAATCATTACATATTGCTACCAGACATAATACAGACACTCAATCAATTTAGTGATATTACAGCTCAGATTTCCTGAGTTCAAACAGTCTATTAGCCTCTCCAATAGTAAAGATTATAAGGATACCTCACCACACCAAACCCCCATTGAATTTATACCAGAGAGACAAGAATAGTTTTACATTAGAAAAACAACTTTTATAAAAAGCCTATAAGTATAAGCAAAGGAAATCTTTATTTTTAAATCACAAAAAAAGTCTTTCTAAAATTGAAAGCAAGCATCAATGGAAATGGAGATATAATGGAAACTTTCATTTTTCTAATAAATATAAGAGTAAAGTAAGGATACTCAGTCACCCCACTACTATTTAATACAGTTTGGGGAATGCTAGAAATAACACTAAGAAAAAGGAAGAAAGATAAGGTATATAGATAGGCAAAGTGGAGATTATACTCAATGTTTTCTGCTAATAATAATGGTATGTTTAGAAATTTCCAGGGTGGGGGTCAGATCAAGATGGTGGAGAAAGTACACATTCCTACATGACCTCTACTAAATTGCCCTCCCAATAACTATTATATAATACCTAAAAATGAATTTTGGAGCAACATAATCCATAAAAAGACAGGGTGAAATAATTTTTCAGCCCCAAACAACTTAGAAGCTGGCACAAAAAAAAAATTATTGCACTGAGGTGGAAGTGGAGCACAAAGCAATAAACCAAGGCAGATCCTACCAAGACAATAACAAAGACTTCCAGAATTCTCACCCACCAATGGTAAGGGGCACCAGAAAACTGCTCATAAGGAGGTTAGAGATGTCCCTTTGCTGACTCTTGGTGCAAGATTCTTATTGCATTGCTCACATAGATCTAGGTCACTGTCCTGGGTTGTGGTCTCAGGGTGAGACTAGCATATACCAATGCTTGCAGCCATAAGGGAACAGAAAACCCTCATCCCAGTTCCAGAACATAGGGTGGAAGATTATTAAACACACTTCTTCTTAGATCATACCATAACTGAGTTATAGATTTCCAGAGATAGCTCTGAAGGCAGCTGCATAAAGAATTTGAAGCCTGAAGAGTGTTCCCTTCATCAAAGGAACAGTGTCCAACTTTAATGGTTTTTTTCAGTTACAAGAAAAGGAAAAGGCTGGGAAATGAGCAAACAAAAAAATCAACATAGAAATTAATTTTGATGACAAGGAAGCTCAAAATGCAAAAGAAGACAATAAAGTCAATTCAGCCACATTCAAAGCCTCCAAGAAAAATATGAATTAATCTCATGTTTATAAAGAATTCACGGAGGAGGATTTTAAAAATCAAATAAGAAGTATAAGAAAAATTAGGATAATAAATAAGAATGATACAAGAAAATTGTGAAGAAAGAGTCAATAGATTGGTTAAAGGAAGAACAAAAAAAAATACCAAAGAAAATAATATCTTAAAAAACAGAATAGGTCAATTGGTAAAAGAGGTACAAAAATTCAATGAAGAGAAGTTCCTAAAAGGCAGCATTGGTCATATGGGAAAAGAGATAAGCATATTCACTGAGGAAAAGAACTCTTTAAAAAGTATAATTGACTAAGTGGAACAGGAAGTACAAAAGTGCACTCAAAAATACCATGCCTTAAAAATTAGAATTAAGGAAGTGAAAGCTAATGACTTCATGAGTCATCAAGAAACAACTGAACAAAATCAAACAATGAAGAAAGTGTGAAATATTTCATTGGAAAAATAACTAATCTGAAAAATAAGTCCAGGAAAAATAATCTAAAAAGTATTGGACAACTGAAAGCCAGGATCAAAAAAGAGCTTAAACATCATCTCTCAAGAAAATATCAAGGAAAACTTGATATTCTTGATCTAAAGGGTCAAATAGAAATTGAAAGAATGCACTGATCAAATACACAGAGAAATGAGTTGAATGTATAAGGATACACATCATTACACAATTGATAAATGGTCAAAGGATATGAAGAAGCAGTTCTCAAAGTAATTAAAGCTCTCCATAGTCATGCAAAAATGCTCTAAATCACTATAGAGAAATGTAAATTAAAACACCTCACTCCTATCAGATTGGCTATTATGACAGAAAAGGAAAATGATAAAACTTGGAGAGCAAGCATGTGGGAAAACTGAGACACTAATGCACTCTTGGGGGAGTTCTGAACTGATTTAATCATTCTTGGAAACAATTTGGTCCTATGCCCAAAAGACTATAAAACAATATATACTCTTTCATCCAGAAATACTATCACTAGCTTTGTATCCCAAAGAGTTAAAAAACAAAAAAGGGAAGGACCTGTATGTACAAAAATATTTAAAGAATCCCTTTTTTGGAGGGGAAAGAATTGGAAAGTGGGGGAATATCCATCAATTGGGGAATGACTAAGTAAGTTATTGTACTGGCATGGGCATTGTACCCCCAAAACTATAGAAGTGTTTCAGGCAAACTATAAGCAGGGGAAATCCTTTACTCCCTTACATTCTTGTGACTCCTAACCCAAAACATCTGATAACTCCAATAAGACCCTGAGAGAATTATCCTCCTTGGTTCATCCTTTAGATGGACAGAGAGCTATGCCTCCTTGATATCATCAAGTTGTATCTCAGACATCTATCTGTCCTCTAAACTATGAGGATCACCCTCTATGTCTTCAAGCAAACCTCCCTCCCTCCTCCTTCCCCATGCCTCAGTGTATACCACTGTAGAGTCACTTCTTCATCATGGAACAGAGTCATGTCTTCACTGTTGTAAAGAGTATAAAGATCCCAGAATTGATGTCATCTGGGAACAGCTTTCCAACTATGCTGTTCCACCTAGGAGGCAGTCTTCCACCTATGCTGTCCTCCTTGCCAGATTCGACATGACCTTCTAAATTACTAAATTTCTTTATTTTTAAGCTAATTTTGGGATCTTGCATCCTTGCAAAAGGTACCCTTCCCAAACCCCAGGGGTTCACCTCAATCCCCCCAAAACAGTACATGATTATAATGGAAAATATTATTGTACTGTAAGAAATAACAAGCAGGAGGAGCTCAAAAATCTGAAAACATTTACACAAAAGAGCAGAGTGGAGAATAAGGTACGTAGTGACAGTAATACTGAATGATGAATAGCTATAAATAACTTAGTTATTCTCCACTCTGAATTTATTCTCTGAAATTTATACTCTGAAATTATTCTGAAATATTCATGATAAAAAATGCTATCTACTGCTAGAGGAAGAACTGATGGAGTCTGAATGCAGACCAGAAAAATGTTTTTCACTTTCTCTCTTAATTTTTTTGGTTCAAATTTTCTTCCATAATCTTAATAGGGGATGATAGGAGGAGGGGGAAAGGGAAGAGGGGAGGGAATTTGATTCAAAATTCTATTCAAAATATTGGAAAAACTCTAATTATAAATAGGAAAAACTGTAAAATGTAATTGAGAGAAGGAATTTTACTTAAAAAAAAGAAAATCCAAGAGAATACTAATTAAGATAATAGTTTCAGCAAAGTCAATGTGGCATGGGCATGGTAGGGAGATGGCATGGGCATGGTATGGAGATGGCATGGACATTGTACAGAGATGGCATGGACATTGTATTCCTTAATCCAAGCAAACTGTAAACAGGGAAATTCCCTGGCTCCTTTCTGTTCTTGTGACTCCTAACCCAAGAACATCTGATAGCTTCTATAAGACCCTGAGATTACTGTCACCCTTGAATCATTCTTTAGTTTGAGATGGATATAGAAATGCATCTTCAGGCTACACCTTGATACCATCGGGCTGTATCTCAGGTATCTGAATGTTCCCTAAACTATGAGGGTCTTCAGGCAGACCCTGGTCAGATGACGGAACACTCCACCAAATGCCTAAAGTGTTTGCCACTCTAGAGTCACATCCACACCATGACACAGCATCATGTACTCACTGCTGTAAAAAGTCTAAAAAACCCCTGAACTGAAGCATTCTGGGAGCAACCCCCATCCTGGGTTGTTCCACTCATGCTGTCTTGCTGGCCAATAATTCTATGTTACTAATAAATCTCTCTTTTTATTTTTAACCTAAGTTTCAGAGTCTTGCATTCTTGCAAAAGGTATCCTTCCCAAACCCAAGGGTTCACCATTGTACCCCACAACATCTGATTGTAACCCCACAACAAATGGATATCAAGAATGGTTCTTAAAATAACTGCAAACTGCTAACACTCATCTGAAAGATTGTTCCAAATCATTACTAATAAGAGAATGCAAATGAAAACAACAATTGGCAAAGTTGTCAAAATATAGAAATAATCATTTTGGGGAAGCTGTTCAAAAATAGGTTCACTAGTTCTTTATTGATGAAGTCATGAATCAGAAATCAAGGGAAAAGAAGGAACCGAAGCAATGCAGGTGTCTTTTACTCCTTGGGCAAAATCTGAGCTCAGAGCAATGACCAAGGAATTTCCAAAAGCTAGGGAAAGCCCTATCAAATTTGCCAAATAGTTTGAGGTGACTCTTTCTACTTATCAGTCTGGCCTCTCAGACCTTTATCAGCTGGCTCAAATATCGGTAGGCCCAGGAAACACCAATCATTGATTTAAAACAGCTAAATGGGAAAACCCTTTAGAACACATAAATCAGTTAATGGCCAGGAAATAAGGACCTGAAGTTCACCTCCAGGAGGCAAAAAAAATTGGAGAAACAGTACTAGAAGCAATCCCTAAGGCTTTTCCAAAGTCTGCAAATTGGGGGAAAATTCAAGCTTGCACTCAGAATGTGGGAGAGTCAATGTTTGATTTTTACAATAGATTGATGATTACCTTCAGGGTGAATTCTGGGTTTTCCCAGACAGCACAGATGCTTTAATCATTTTTAATACTCTCTTTGTGGAAGGGCTAAACAAGGCCCTTGCTAATCTCCTCAAGAGAGGGAAAGTAGATTGGAATCTAATGCCCACCTCTGATCTAGTTTATTTGGCCAGTCAGTTCTAACAAACACTGATGGAGGAGAAAGAGAAAGAGGTGGAAGAATTAGCTAAGAAAAAGAATCAAATCATGAATTTACAGATACAACAGTGGAAGCAAAGGGAATAAGGACCTGTTTCTCCCTATGTCACTAAGCAGACTCTTTCCAGGTATCCAGCCAAGGAGGGACAGGACAGAAGGTGCTATTACTGCAATAAGTCTGGGCATGTACAGAGGGATTGCAACGAGCTGCTACAGAAGGTAAAACAGTGCCAAGGGAGGTTTCAATCTTTCTCAGAAGGGCCTTTTCCCAAAAGGTCACAGTGGGAGACCTCACAGTGATGGGGCTTCAAAGATATTAAAGGGGTTTTTCCAGTGGTGTCTGCTTCTCCTATGGGCACCACTCATGCTGTGGTTGTTTCTCACTCTATTGAAATTCTCATATACACGGGTGCCACGATGTCGGTTTTAAACCCCACATCTTTTCCTAACCCCCTTCCTTGGAGTGACAAGCAAGTTTCTATGGTGAGGATTACAAATTACGTGCAATCTGTTTATGTGTCCCAACCTCTCCCATTTATTCTAGGAGAAGTGAAGGATACCCAATCTTTTCTTCTCTCCTCAGATGCTCCTCTACACCTTTTGGGTAGCGATTTTTTTAATAAATATAATGCCACAATTGAATTTTCCCCAGGGAAAGAGATAACACTTTCCTTGTCCCAATCAAAAATCCCTCCCACTTTTCAATTACTCACAACTCCCATTGTAGCCTGTGATTCTCCATAGCTGGAGGAAGTCCCTTCCTCCTTATAGGCTGCTGACTCCTCCTACATTGGGAGAATTTTGAGTGCACCCCCCAATGCAAGTTCAATTAGATTCCTCCAAACCCCTCCCAAGAATTGCTCAATACCCACCCCCCTCTCATGGGAGGAAATCAGTCCACTAATTAGTAGTTATCTGGACACAGGCATTTTGGTAAAATGTTCCAGCCCTTGTAATTCACCTACACTTGGAGTCCATAAACCTGGGGGCCTAGTTCAAGATCTCCCAAGGTTAATGTCTGTTATCCCCAGAGCTCCCATAGTTCCCAACCCCCACAACCTTTGAAATCCCATACAATGCAAGGTTTTTTACTGCAGTTGATTTATGCAGTGCTCATTTTAGTGTGCCACTCCATGAAGATAGCCAATTCCTTTTTGCTTTCACCTGGGAAGGGAATCAACTTTCCTAGAGTGACCTGTCCCAAAGGTATACGGAAAGTGCTGCCTACTTCTCACAAGTGTTAAAGACAGACCTTGCTGACCTTAAATTTCCATCTGGGTCTACTATGCTCCAATATATGGATGATCTACTTTTGTGTGCCCCAGATGCCCAGTCCTCGAGAGAGGACTCCATTGTCCTTCTTAAATTTTTAGCACAAAAGGGTCATAAAGTATCTAAAGAAAAATTGCAGTTTGTTTCTCCACAGGCAAAGTTCCTGGGACATCTGATATCAGTTGGGGGATGTAGCCTGGACCCAGCCAGAATAGCCATGATATTGAACTTCCCAAGGTCCAAGACAAAAAGACAGCTTCCAGGGGTTTATGGGTTTAGTAGGGTATTGTAGGTTATGGGTCGTGTCTTTCTCTGTAGTGGCAAGGCCCCTGTATGATCTCCTCAAGGACTCAGCTCCAAAGCCTCTGCTTTGGGACAAGGTTGCCAAGGTGGCTTTTGCAGACTTAAAGTCAGCTCTTTCAAGTCCCCCAGCTCCAAGGCATCCCAATTATTCACTACCTTTCCACCTTTTTCTTTTAGAAAGAAATGGGATTAGCCAGGGAGTTTTGAGCCAGAAGCATGAAGACCACTTTAGGCCACTCAAATACTAGAATAAAAGTTTAGATTCTAGCCATACCTAAGAGCAATAGTTGCAGCTTCTGATTTACTGGCCCTAGTAGAAGAGGTAACACTAGAATGCCCTTTATCCCTGCACGTCCTGCATGCAATAGAGGTACTTTTAAACTCTCATCATACCCAGCATTTTTCCACAAGCCACCTTGCAAAACTGGAGATCTCCCTCCTGTCCAAGTCCAATATTACTATTTCCAGATGTAAAACCCTCAGTCTGGCCACTTTCTTGCCAGAAAAGGAGGACAGTGACAAAGATTACACTGAAGGACATGACTGTGTTAACATGATTGATTCTATTTTAAGTCTGTGAAAAGATCTCCAGGAAATGGAACTGGAAGATCCAGATTTCTCATGGTACACAGATAGGTCTTGTCTTCAAAATGACTCTGGTGTTTTAGTAGCTGGATATGGCATCACCACCACTATTGAGGTCATTGAAGCGGGACCCCTTCCTTCAGCATCTTCAGCTCAGCAGGCTGAACTGGAGGCAGTAACCAAAGCTTGCAAATTAGCAAAAGAAGAGCAGTAAACATATACACAGATACCATGTATGCATTTGGGGTGGCTCATGGTTTTGGGATGTTATGGAAACATAGGGGATATTTGACTTCCTCTGAGACCCCTATTAAGAATGGGGCACAAGTTCAGAGGCTACTTGAAGGTCTTTTACTACCAAAGGCAGTGGCTATCATTAAAGTCCCAGGGCACTCATGGGAGAATTCTCCCCATGCAGGAGGAAACACCCTAGCTAATCAGCATGCCAAGGAAGCTGCCAGGAAGCTCCCAGTTATAATAGGGATGTCAGTCTCTGATTAGGAACAATACCCAGTATTGATTCTAAGACAGAAGGAAGGTAAGAGTTTAAAAACAAATAACTACCTCACTTCTTTACAGAAGGGGGAAATCAATGGGTATAAAATACTTTATATATTTTCCGATTTTTTTCATTTTATTGATTGATTTTGATTATTTTTCCCTCTTCCTCTTTTCTTTTAAAAAGTTATTGTCAGGGGCAGCTGGGTAGCTCAGCGGAGTGAGAGTCAGGCCTAGAGACAGGAGGTCCTAGGTTCAAACCCGGCCTCAGCCACTTCCCAGCTGTGTGACCCTGGGCAAGTCACTTGACCCCCATTGCCCACCCTTACCACTCTTCCACCTATGAGACAATACACCGAAGTACAAGGGTTTAAAAAAAAAGTTATTGTCATATGGGAATACTTTCTGGAAGAGAAAAGGGATAATTGGAGAAATTTAAGCAACTTAAAAATAAATGCTATCAATGAAAATCTATTTCTTAAAATTAACTCACTGATCTATAGTTTCACTGAATTGGTGCTCAAATCATCTGATTCCCTTGAAGATCCAGACCATCAACTAATTTAATATAGATATGTTGTCAGGGGCAACTGGGTGGTTCAGGGGATTGAGAGCCAGGTCTAGAGACAGAAGGTCCTAGATTCAAATCTGGCCTCAGACACTTCCCAGCTGTGTGACCCTGGGCAAGTTATTTGACCCCCATTGCCTAGCCCTTACCACTCTTCTGCCTTGGAGTCAATCCAAGGTATTGACGGAAGGTAAGGGTTTAAAATATAGATGTAGATATAGATATAGATATAGATATAGATATAGATATAGATATAGACATAGATATAGATATAGACATAGATATAGACATAGATATAGACATAGATATAGATATAGATATGTTGTCATGGAAAACAGGATAGTGGGGATTTCACTTCCCCTCAACCTCGTCAGTGCTCACTTCCTTCTGATATTTTGATTTTCTTTTCTTGGAGAATCTCTAATTTTGCTTCTTTAATTAACATCCATGCCTTCCATGAACAAATATTTATAAAGTGCTTACAGGTATTATGCTAATCAACGAGGATTTAAGACAAAATTTTAAATTAATTCACTCAGTGAGCATACATTTTCTTGGGGGACAAGACATTTTCACAGCTCGATAAATGAAACATATATTGGGGTTAGAAAGAGCAATAACATCTAAAGGCATCAGAAAACTCTTCTAGTAGGAGGAGCTAAGAATTAAACTGAACCTTAAAGGAAGATTAAGAAGCATTTATTAAATGTTTACTATATGTTAGGTACTTGCTAGGAACAGTCCAAAGACAAAAGTGAAAAAAGTATATGCCCTCAAGAAGCTCATAGTCCAGCTAAGGGATGCAATATATACATAAATAAACATGCACAGACTAGATAGAAAATTGATAGAAGATGACTTTAGTAAAAGGGCACTAGCAGGTTGGAGAATCAGGAATGACCTCTAGGGAGGCAGAGGTAAGAGCTGGTATATTCTGAGCCTGAGGGACGGCCTTTACAAAAACACAGATGGAAAGATTGCAGTTTAGGCAACAGCAAGTGGGCCAATGCTCTGGGATATAAAATATGTAAAAGGGAGCAATGTGCCACCAACCTAGAAAGACAGGCTTTGAAGGGTTCTAAATGCTAAGGGGAAGCGTTTATATTTTATCTTAGGACCAATAGGGAACACCACAAGCTCCTTGATCAAGGCAGTGTTATAGTTATAAGTGTTTCTAAAAAGGTTCTGACAGCTGTGTGAAGTATGAAACTAGAAGAAGATGAGAAAGAGAAGAGGAGAGAACTAAAAGAGTGGTAGTCTAGGTGGGAAATGGTGAGAACCTGGAGATGTTTGCACTGAATGAGGAAGTGTCTTTGAATTTCTAGTTGTTCTGATGCACTTTTGTGGAAGAGTTTATTTTCCTTTTCTTTTTGAAATGTTTGCTGTTGTCATCAATGATATTGTCTTTACGAACTGTTCTGCTTCTCAGAATGAACAGAGAAGGACTAGATGTCTGCTGGTGCTTCCAATTCTACGAGCAGGGGCAACTCTTCCTTCTTTAACCTTAATTAACTGTAGACCATATTTCTACTGCACTGTACATCTTATAAAGCGTTTCTCTTAAAAGAGCTGGTTGAGGTAGGCAATACATATAGTGACTTCATTTTACAACTGAGGGAACAGACTCAAAGAGATAAAGTGAGTACCCTGGATCACACGGGCAGAGTCAGAGCAAGATATTAAACAAAGATTCTGGACCCCAGATTCTAAGCTTTATCCACTGCCTCCCAAAGCACCTAGCATTTCATTTCTCTATACTACACAATCTGTTATAATACCTACTATCCTTTATAGACTAGCCCAGTGATGGGCAAACTACAGCTCATGGGCCACATATGGCCCCCTGAAATGTTCTGTCTGACCACACAACATTATTCCTAATCTGACGAATACAATGAGTAGGATACAATATAATGAAACTTCAAAAGTTGCCTTAGAAACAGACTGATAAATGCACATTTCCTTTCCTTTGGCCCCCTCTTTAAAAAGTTTGCCCATCACTGGACTTGCCCATGTGTGTGCATGCATGTGTGTGTATGTTTGTGGGTGTGCATGCATGCCATTCCCCTTCCTAGACTTCCAGTTTCTGGAGAGCAAGAGTTACAACTCATTCATCTTCAGCCATCAGAGCAGTAAGCACAGGGTTTACCATTAGAACAGGGAGGGGAAAGAAGAGAAAAAGAAGGGAAGGGTACAGAGGGGAGGGGAGAGGAGGGAATTAGGACAGCTAGGTAGCACAGAGGATAGAGAGCCAGGCCTGGAATCAAGAAGACCTGGGTTCAAATCTGTCCTCAAATACTTCCTAGCTGTGTAACTCTGGTTAAGTCACTTAAACCTGATTTTCTAGCTTTTATTGTTCTTGACTTAGATTGATAATAAAACATAAAGTAAATGTTTAAAAAAAGAATGAACAGAATAAAGTTAGTCCCTACAAACTGCATTTTTTGGCCTTTTGCCCTCCTTGATATACCATATTATAAGAAATGAGTTCAAACTCAGAGAGATTACATTAGCGGTGGTCATTTTCCTATCATATCCCAGTAGAATAGAAAGGACATTGATTTTGGAGAAAGAGTCTAAGTCAAAATAATCCAGCTTCACTACTTAGTACCTTTGCAACCATGGGCAACTCACTTTACTCCTCTGAGCCTAACTTGTACGTCTATAAAATAAGGGGGTTGGACTATATAGGTTCAAAATCTTGAGAAACAGCAGGGGAAAACCAAGAAAACACAGTTCCTTTTTGGTTATCAGTAAACATCTACAATAGTCCTTGACTAAGAGTTGTGTCTCTCTTCTATGAGTTAAGGAAAAAATAGCTTATTCTCTTCAAATGGAAAATGCCCATATTTGTGATCTATTCTTCAGAAGAAAAAAAAAAACTAATAGTTGCCTCCATGGAATTCCCAGTGATAAACACTTTTCCTATAATATTCCTGGTAAGTAGATAATGTAAGTGTGATTATTCCCATCTTACAAAAGAAGAAAAAATGAGACCTAGGAAGGATAAGGGATTGATCTAAACTGCCATGTGATTTTATTTAAAAGTTTATAGCCTTCTGGACACATAACTGCCTGAACTGAGGTCTATTTCCAGATCTCTTCACATTCTCTAGCAAAAAATCTCAAATTAACACCAAGCCAAATAATGAACAAGAAATCCAGTGATCATCTATAGTGAATGACTCCTGATGCCATAGAAAAGCAAAAAAAAAAAAAGTGAAAAAGTGAAAAAGGAAAAAGAAACTCATGGGCAATAAGAAAAGGGATAACTTGCAAAGCCTGTAGGAGCATAGAAAAATAAGCATAGTCTCCCAAAGAGATCAGAGAAGGGCCAGAAACACAAGTATGCTGTAGAATCTTGTGACAAGAGTCAGCAAGAGTGGAAGATCCCAAGGAAGTCAAAAGATCACAAGATGAAGACCTAGACAAGAGCAATAATATGTCTTGAGGGCTCTGAATTTCCCATTATTCTGTTCTAACATGCCTCTGAGGACCCTAAAGATCCTTTGCCCTAAATCTCAAAGATTTAGGGAGGTCTAAACTCCAGAGGATTATCACAGCAATTCAGGGTAACTAAGGTAAGACCAAGCAAGACCTTTCTAATGTATAGCAGGAGCTGATCTTGACACTGGCACCAAACCTAAATTCAGTAACTAAATCTAGAGAGATAAGTAAGTCAAAGAAAATACAAATTAATATTTTAAAATTTTTAATTACTTGTTATAAATCTAGATATCCCCAAAAGGATAGAGTGACTGTAATAACACCTGAAAACAATAATTTATAAGAAACTATGGATAGAAGAATCAAAGCAAAAAAAATTAAATTAAAACTCTTGAGGAAAGAACTAGAGAATGTGTGGCATAGAAAAGAAAATGATAAGCATAACCTAAGAAATTGACATCCTGAAAACTAGAATAGTCCAAACAAAAATTAGACTCCATAAGACAGCAACAAATTTTAGAAAGATTTTTTAAAAATTAGTGTAATGTATTTGATGTTTAAAAAACAACTGACATGGAAAACAGTTCAAGGAGAGATAATTTAAGAATCACTAAATTCCCTGAAAACTATAATTATTTTTTTAAAGTCTGGACCCTATCGTTAAAACCACAACCACAAATTAGAACTTCCCAGATCTATTAGATCCAGCAGGACAAGTAAAAATAGAAAGAACCCACAGATCCCCTCCTGAAAGAAACTCCAAAAGGAAAAGTCCCAGGAATTAATAGACAAAATCCTGAGTTCCGATACTGAAGAAAAAAAAACCTTAAAGAATCCCCCCAAAAGTGGTTAAATATTAAGGAATCATTCAAAATCATGTAAGACAAAGTAGCTTCTCCATAAAAAGGGGAAGATCTTGGAATACATAATTCTAAAAGTCAATAGATAAAGACTTATGATTAAAAAATAGCTTTCCTTTCTCCAGTGTAAGCAATATGTGTCTTGTTTTACATGAAAATAGAGAAAGATGTGTTGTATGACAACATATATACATTTTATGTCATATTACCTATTCTCTTGGGCAGGGAGGAAGGTTGGAAAAAAAAGGAGAAAACATAGATTGAAAAATGTCAGAAAATGATTATTTTTCAAGAATAAGATTAGGGGCACAAAGACTTGTATCTAATAAAGAAGCAGCATTGGACACTTGGAATTGACCAGATAGTAACCAGCTACCTTATACCCTCTCACAATCCCCAAGGACTTCATGTTATTACTGCCTCACTTCTCTGCAATTTATAAATAGTAATAGCAATTTAATTATGAAAAAAGAAATATAACCTTTCAGAAATATATCTTCAGAGAAAATTGAAGGAGTTACCTAAGAAATAAAAGAGGACTTGTGAGTGGAAGGATTGGTTATGTTCTGATATTTTTAATAGGCAAAAGAAAAACATAGTAGAAGGAAAAGACTAGTGTAGAAAAGAAGAAAGAGAGAAAAAACATGCTATTTCTCATAAGTAAGGTGAATGAGAAAAACATCATATATGTACAAACATAAAGGAAATGGCAGAAGGGTGTATACCAGATGAACCTTATTGTTATCTAAAATACATGATAGAGGAGCAACTTCATCAACATCTGAAATAGATGAAAGAATATCATATTTACCACCACAAAAAGTTTTTGTAGAAAGATATCAAATTCATGCAGAGTGAAGGGAGTAGAACTAGAACATTGTACACGGAGGCTGATACACAGTGGCACAATCAAATGTAATACTTTTCTACTAGAATCAATGCAATGACCCAGGAAATTCTGAGGGATTTATGAGAAAGAACACTATCCACATCCAGAGAAAGAACTGTGGGAGTAGAAATGCAGAATAAAAACATATGATTGATCACATGGTTTGATGAGGATATGATTGGGGATTCTGACTTTAAATGATCGCTCTATTAATAATATGGAAATGGGTTTTGAACAATGATACAAAACCCAGTGGAATTGCTCATCAGCTCCAGAAGGAGAGAGGGAAGAGGAGAGGGAAAGAACATGAATCATGTAACCATGGGAAAATATTCTTAATTAATTAATTTTTTAAAAGAATCATGATCAATACAATGGGTAAGCCATGTACTAAAGGACCTAAGATGAGATACATTATCTGCTTCTTGACATAAATAAGTAATGGACTCAAAGTTCAGAAAAAGTCATACATTTTTTAGACACAGTCATTACATGAATTCATTTTGCTTTCCTAAAACTATTTGTTGCAAGAATTCTTTTCCCTTTCAGGTTGCTTAATTGGGGAGATAGAGAGTTAGTGGGTAGGATAAACAATGACTCCAAAACTAACAAGTGACATTAAATTTTTAAATACATAGAGAAGAACAAAAGGATATTCAAAAAGAATCATAAGTAGGAAATTTTGAAAGTAATATGTGGAATTTCTTACATACTTAAAAAATAAATATAAAATGGAGGTTCACATTTGTTACATTGAAACTCTGGGAGCAGAGAGTCTCACCATTGATTGACAGGTGAAGGCCGTTGGACATCAGAATGTTCCCAGAGGCCATGAGGACAGGGGAGAAAGCGGTTGGCCAGGGAGGTATAAATACCCTGGCAGCCCTGGCTTTTGGTTCCTTTCACTTCCCTTGGACCTGAGATCTGTGGACCTCCGTCTATTGGGATTTGGGACTCGCTTGGTTCAACCTTGCAAGATCTCCTGTCTTGTACCTGATTAACATTGCCAACCTGTACCCAGACCATCAATCTTCTTATTCTACTGTCCCCTAGATATTTAGGAATTCAAATCATCTGTAGTTATCTAGGTTTCCCGGGCCCCCCGAGGGATCCAGGAAGTGGGCAGGAGAAGAAGAAGTGGGTGGAAAGGGGTGGTACCTGAAGGCTGTATAGGCATAACATCTGGCAAGAAGAAGAAGAAGCTGAAAGACATCAAACAGCAGCTTGCTTGTTCTGGTTTGGCTGTGGCCAGGCTGAGCCAGAGGAGCTAGATTAAGCCAGAATCACTCACTTGCCTACAGCTCTGAGGGATTACTATTATCAAATTAGTTTAGGGTTTCCCAATTCCTCTACCCATTTCTTAATATTCCTCCTTTGCTGAAATATAGATAAAGCTATTCAAGTACCTTCCTGGAGTGGTTGTGTCATCACTTCTCTGGGAAGGGAGCAACACAGTCAGATAAATGTGTCCAAGGCTAATAGAGCCCAATAACCAACATTAATCAACCCCAGGTGGGACCTGGCAGGGAGATTCATCCATTGACCTGAAGGATCCTGCCTGGGCACTGTTATAAAGGAGGGAGGTGGTACAACATCTAGCTAGGTAGCAAGACTCAGGTGATCTTGCTCTAGCTACATATCTGAACTATCACTGTTGTCACCCAATTAGCAGTGGTAGTATTCAGTTTACCCCTCTGCTATCTCTATCTAGCCCATTTATTTATAACACATTCCATATACAATCTTTTTTTCACATTCTTCTGAACATATGGATATGCAGCTTTTTTAATTTCAAAAGTTTTAAGTTAAAAAAATTTAATGCCTTATTTTTTAAAGAGTACTTCTATTCAGATCATTTTAAAGATTTTTTGTCTTAATGGATGTTTATATTATATGTTTATAGCATATACCTCTTCATTTATCAATATGATTATATAACTTGTATTGCTTAATATATTACTATAATTATTTGTTTATTATTATATTATACTTTTCTATATTATGTTCTATGTTATAACGTGTAATATATTAACCATTTTGTTATCTAATATTGAACCTTGTATTCCTCTTAGTATAAATCTAGCTAGGCTATAGGGAATATTTTTATAGCTATGTACCTATAATCTTTTTCCTAGAATTTCATTTAAATATATTGATCATATTTTTCTATGCTTTCTCTCTCCTTGGTTTTGGATATTATAGTCATATTTGCCCTTGTGAAATGATTTTTAATAAATTATTTTCTTTCCCAGTTATTAAGAAAATATTTCCAGTTAAGAATTTTATCATTTATTGGTAGTTTCCAGTCATTGAGAAAAATGTATAAACCATAAATATTATTGCCCTTTAAGTATCTGATACTACATTTCTATAAACTTATCATTAGAGTCTTCCCCTGCCTCTGGTAATTCTAGTCTGCTTAATTTCACCTTTTGAGATTGAGTTTGTAGTAAGGAATTAGGAAATATATTGATTAGATATTGATAAGATAAGAACTTTGAGGAAAGGGTCTCTGAGGATGCAGGCAAGGCAGAGTGCTGTATGTAAGATCAGAACTTGTTTTGTTTTTGTTTTTTTTTTAAACCCTTAACTTCTGTGTATTGGCTCATAGGTGGAAGAGTGGAAAGGGTGGGCAATGGGGGGGTCAAGTGACTTGCCCAGGGTCACACAGCTGGGAAGTGTCTGAAGCCAGATTTTAACCTAGGACCTCCCGTCTCTAGGTCTGCCTCTCAATCCACTGAGCTATCCAGCTGCCCCTTTGTGAGATCAGAACTTGGAAGGTAAGAAGCAGATAAAATTCTGACTGTTGATGATTGAGCTGGGAGAGTTACTGATACTCACTCACTGGCTTCAGTTAGAGAAACTCTCTCTGACTGCTGATACAGACACCTCAGACCTTGCTCTTTGCTGTATATAGAGGAGAGAGAACTCTAAACCATCTGAGGAGGTTTTTTTATCCTCTTTACCACGAGAATTCATCTGGACAAAAGAAGTTGGCAGATCTGCTTTGGTGTCAAATGGTTTTGAGAGAAGAAAGATCAAAGGCTATTTGCCTGGATTCTGGGCTATCTCCCTTTGGTTGGTCAGCTTCTGCCATATTGGGCTGACTAACTTGGTGTTTATTTGGAGACATCTTTAATAATATTAAGTTAATTTTAATAAGGATTATAGTTAGATTGCAGTCAGATACATTTGGGGGTTTTTTAGTAAGTGCTAGGCAGTTTCAGAGTAGCTAGAAGACAAAGAAGAGTTCACCATGAGGTGAACATAGTGTGGACATGGGATCTAGAAGCCCCCAAACTTGTAGCCTAGAAATATTTAATGACCCCTCCCAGTTTATTTAGCTTAAAGGTGCAAGCCTTCCCAAATGTTTCCAAAAATACCTTTCATCATTTCTTATGACTCAATGATATTCCATTACATTTATGGGTCATAATTTATTCAGCTATTGCCCAATTGATCCCCCTAGTTTCTAGGATTTTGCCACTACGAAAGAAGCTGCTATAATATTTTTTCATATATGGAACCTGTTCCTCTTTCTTTGATCTCTTTTGGGTATAGGCTTAATAGTGATATCACTAATTCAAAGTTTAGTAATTTCTGTGTACAGTTCTAAATTGTTTTCCAGAATGGTTAGGCCAGTTCAAAACTCCACCAAAGCTGCATCTACTTTTCTGCAGCCCCTCTAACATTTGTCACTTTCCTTTTTCTCTGTCAACTATGACATCTGGAGGGATGAGAAGTGGAATATCAGGTGTTTTAATTGGCATCTCTCTAATTATTAGTGATTTGGAACATTCTTTCATGTTTGTGATAGCTTGAATTTCTTCTTTTGAAAGCTTTCTTTTCATATCCTTTGATTGTAAAGTAACTGGGGAGTGACACAGTCTTATAAATTTGAATCATCTACTTATATATATTTGCCAGATGATGCCTTCTGTGGTATGCAGAGGGACAAAAGAGCTAGGACTTTAACCAAGAAATCACTTTCCCTGCAAAACTGAGCATAGTCCAACTGGGACAAAAATGGGGATTCCATGAAACAAAGGACTTTCAAATATTTCCGATGAAAGGACCAGAGCTGAATGGAAAATTTGACTCAAATATAAGATTCAAGGGAATAATAAAAAGGTAAACAGGAAAGAAATCAAGATATTCAATAAGGTTAAAGTGTATACATTTCTTTACAGGGAGAAGATTTGTGTAACTTCAAAGATCTGTCATTATTAGGGCAGTTCAAAGGAGTATACATGGACAGATGGTCAGGGTATGAGTTGAATATAATGGGATAATATAAAAAATAAAACAAAATTTAAGCATGAGAAAGAGGAATGCATTGGGAAGAGGGGGAAAAATTGAATAGGGTAAATTATCACACCTAAAAAGGCATGAAAGAGCATTTACAATGGAGGGGAAGATGGGGGAGGTAAAGAGGGGAGCATGTGAACCTTACTCTCATCAGAATTGGTTCAATAAGGGAAGAATATACATAATCATTTGGGTATAGAAAGCTATCTTATGCTACAGGAAAGTAGGAGGGAACAGGGATAAGAGAAGGGGAAAGGTGTTAGAAAAGAGGGCCAGTGTGGGAAGGGAAGATCAGAAACAAAACAGGGGTAAATAGGATGGAAAGTAATACACAGTTATAATGGTGCAAATTTTTTTTACAAGTCTCTCTAATAAAGGTTTCATTTCTCAAATACATAGAGAAATAAGTTGGATGTATAAGAATTCAAGTTGTTCCCCAATTGATAAATGATCAAAGCATATGAACAGACAAAGTAATTAAAGCTCTTTATAGTCATATCAAAAACAAAGCTCTAAATCACTATTAATTAGGGAATTGCAAATTAAAACAACAGTGAGGTACCACCCCACTCCTATCTCATTGCCTGTTATGACAGAAAAGGAAAATGACAAAACTTGGAGGTGATATGGGATAGCTGAAATAGGAATGCATTGTTGGGGGAGCTGTGAACTGATTCAATCATTCTGGTGAACAATTTGGACCTATTGTCCAAAGGACTATAAGACAGTACATACCCTTTAACCCAACAATAACATTAAGTTTGTATCCCAAAAAGTTTAAAATGGGGAGAGGACCTATAGATACGAAAATATTTAAAGCAGCTATTTTTGTGGGAGAAAAGAATTGGAAAGTGAGGGGATATCCATCAACTGGGGAATGGCTGAGTAAGTTTTAGTATATGATTGTAATGGAATATTATTGTGCTGTAAAAAAAAAAAAGACAAGCATAAGAGGCTCAGAAAAAACCTGGGAAGACTTACATGAACTGAAGCAGAGTGAAATAAGGAGAAAATTATACACAGTAACAGGAATACCATATAATGAATAACTGTGAATAAAGCTATTTTCAGCAATACAATGATCCAAAACAATCTCAAAGGACCCAAGATAAAAAAAAATACCATCTGCTTCCAAAGAAAAAGAATTCAAAAAGTATGAATTTAAAGCAAAGCTAACTTTTTAAACTTTATTTCTTAGTTTTTTCCCTCCACAAAACGATTGATAGGGAAAAAATGTTTTACATGATTGCACAGTAAAATCTGAGACTCACCATTTCATTGAGGGGTCAGGGGAAGGAGGCAGAAAATTCAAGGCTTGGCAGCATAATAGATAAAAGAGATAGATATTAAAACATCATGGAAGCATATTTGATATAAGCTTAGAAGGGAAGAGTCAAGAATGATGCCTGGTTTGGAAGCCTGATTGACTAAGAAGATGGTGGTATCTAGCCTCTGCTGTTCCTCACACAAGACTTTCTATCTCTCACTTCTGTAAGGAAACTAAGAAGCTAAGAGCACTTAGGGGCATTGTTCTGGATATTTTGGGATTAAGATGTCTCTGAGAGAGGCAGCTGGGTAGTTCAGTGGATTGAGAGTCAGGCCTAGAAATGGGAGGTCCCTGGGTTCAAACCCGGCTTCAGACACTTCCCAGCTGTGTGACCCTGGGAAAGTCACTTGACCCCCATTGCCCACCCTTACCACTCTTCCACCAAGGAGCCAATACACAGAAGTTAAGGGTTTTAAAAAAATGTCTCTGGGGCATCCAAAGATGTCCATTAAACAATTCAGTTAAACAAATATTCTCTATTAAATCAAATCTCAACCTACTTTCTATTTCATTATCAATTAATGAATAAATAATCATTTATTACTTTCCTAAACTTTTTATTCTGGAAAGTGTTGGAACTTCAATTAGTGAATAAATTCTGCTACCATTTTTTCATAGGGAAGCATTGCCACCTTGTGGATATTTAGTAAATTGATGTTAAAAAACATTAAAATAGCACTGTTTTTGCAACCATAGGCTATAAATGGGATGTCTAGGAGGCTTAGTCCTGCCTTACTAGCTATATGACTGGGCAAATCACTTAACCATGTTTGCTTCCATTCTTCATTTGTAAAATGAGCCGAAGAAGGAAAAGGCAAACCACTCCTGATTAAGTCTGTAGCCAGTATTAAAGACTAGAGGAATTAAGCAAAGAGAAGAATTAGGTAAGAAAATGAAAAAGATCCAAGCCTACTGGAGGGATACAAAAAGAAAAGCAAGGATACTGGGAGTTAAGATGGCAGAGTAAAAATTTCTCTACTCCCCCAATCTTTCCACACACACACACAAAAGAAAATAAATCACCTCAAAACAAAGTTGAAGGAACACACATCACTGAGGTAAGAAGAGATAATAGCCCAGACAGAACAGCATCTTTAAGAACTGGCAGAACTTGGAGCAGTCCAACATGCTGTGACTCTGCCAGAGGCAATGAAGCTGCAGAACTGGAATAAGCCCAGTCCAAGCCACTCTACACAGGTATAGAAGGAAAAGAAGGCAGAAAACTTATAAATACTCACATGGCAGCAGAGTCCTAAGATTACAAGGGAACAAAAAGGGAAAACTGAGAACTACAGGAGCCTACTCACTCCCACATAGCAGCAGAGTGCCTGAGGCAGCAGACCCTAGAGCAGGGGACTTCTTCAGCCCAAGCTATTTGGCAGGGGCAAGGAAGCAGCAGAACAGGGACAAACACAGACCACAAAAGAACAGAGGAACTAGTAACATAGGAGGGAAGTGGCAACATGGGGTGCTGAATATAGCTGGGCAAAATAGCTGCAAATTCCACCCCACCCACCACCCCAGAGCAAGCCAGTAGGACCATCTCCTCAACAGATACACTGTGGAAAACAAAGCTAGGTTGACTTATCCTAAATACCCAGAGAAAAATACTCTGCAAGCTTGGAGCAGAATATCTTCTACCCCAGGAACAGAGAAGGACCTCAACAGATAGAAAAGGTAATGGGGGTGGGAGGTTTGGAACAGGCAGGGAACGACTAGAAAAAACGAGCCAAAGACAAAAAAAAATCTGACCTTAGAAAGTTATTTTAGTGGCAGGGAAGACCAAAATACAAATTCAGAAAAGTTCAACAATGCCAAAAAGGAAATAAAGAAAAGTGTGAAAGGATGTAAGCCCCCAAAGAACCCCTGGAAGAACTTGAAAAGAAACTAAATAAAATTGTAATAGAATTGGTAGAAAAAGTTAACAGCTAGGGGAAAAGAAATCAACTCCCCAAAAACTAGAATAGGCCAAAAAGGAAAGGGAGGCACAAAAATATATTGAAGAAAAAAATTATCTAAGGAAAATAATGGACAATGGAAATGGAGGCAAAAAGAAAATACTGAAGAAAACAACTTTTTAAAGAGTAGAATTGGTCTAAAGGAAAAGGAAACATAAAAACTCAAAGAAGACAATAACTCAAAAAATTGGAATTGGACAAATAAAAGCTAATGAAACCATAAGCTATCAGGAAACAAAACAAAATGAAAAAAGAAGGAAGAGAGTTTAAGCAAGTAGGGATGATAGATGAATGGATCAAAAGTCAAATAAAAGTTGAAGTCTATTTCCACTAACTGTGAATAAAGGGTTTGAAAGTAAGCAGTTTGGGAGTTTTAAAAAAATAGATTTGAGAAGTCTACTCCCTCTGAAATAAACAAAGATATCAGGAGTTTTTAGAGAAATACCTCTTTGACAGCTATTACATGTTTCCTTCTCGAAACTAATATTAGATTTACAAAATTTTTTATAAAATTTCAAGAAGATCCTGTTTTAACTATAAATAAGTTAGTTCATTTGTATTTGTTTCAATAGCAAATTGTTGGAGGGGATCGTGTTTCTTTGAATAGCTGTTCTAAAAGTCTTTGTAAAAAAATTAGTGACTCTCCCTGCTTGGGCTACAGACACAAAGCCCTTAGGGAGAGATGTGCCCTTTATCTGCCCTCTTAAAACACACTGGTAAGCTTAAGATGGAGAAATAAAGGGAGGTGATTTGACTTTGGGGATGATTTTTTAAAATACTAGTAAAAAAATAATTATGGAGATCTTAGAGGACTACCATGAATTTTTTTTTTTCGGTATGAACTAAGTGAAAACAGTAGACCCTTTGAAAATTGAGATTTAAATATTGACATTGCTATTTATAAATCAAGAATTTATTTAATTGAAATTTTGTTCTAAGACTAAAATTATGTAATGCAAAGATGCAATAAAGGCTTTTGCCCTTGCAAAAGTTCACTGAAAACTTATGGCAGTTAAACCTTAGAATCCTGAAACCACAAGACCCAGTTATTATACAGCACAAAGATCAACTAGCACCAACCAATCATTCAAATAAGTCCTCAGAAAGTCCACAGCCTATACATGAGACCATAGAACTAGAGCAGCAATCAGAACAACTATAAGATGATCTCATTTACAAATAGGGAAATTAATATATAAGAATTCAGTACAAATCACCTCTCTCCCAAGGTTGTTGAGAAGACTATATTGTAAAGAGTTTACCAGAGTGCCTGGCTTATACAAAGGGTATACAAAAATCTACCACTTATAGGAATTAAATTTGACAAAATATTTATTTCACTATACTCTCTCACTTAGAAGCCAATTTTCTAAATTGTTACTAACTCAATTATCATTTAATCATTTCTACTGTGTCCTCATAAAAAGAAAAAAATATCCATCCTATTACTTGACTGTCCTGTGATCTAAGTTACCAAGGGCTCTGAAACTCTTTAAATTGAGCATTAGTAATCTGATAAAATCATCATAAAAAGCCTAGTATGTGATAGATACTATGTAAATGTTAACTTTTGACCATACTGGACCATTTTGTATTTGTTTTTGTCAGATAAATGACATTTATTCTGTACTAAATTAATTTAACTGAATTATCTTCTAAACTTTCTATGAAAATGTATATCTGAGGAATGCTACAGTAACTTCCTCTTTTCATCTTAATGCTAAGCAGATAGTGGGTTGAACTCTTATGATAAAATAATGTGATTTGTTAAATGTTTAATAGGCTATATTTTTCTTTAAATAATAATAATGTTAATAATAATAATTTACTGAGTACAGGAATAGCAAAATCCTCTTGGAATCTTTGTCTGTGAGGTTCCTTGGGACTTCCTAATTGAGCTGGGTTCTGTGAAATCTTAAACTTCAGCACTTCATTTTAAGGAACTACAGTGTCTCCCAGCCAAAGCAGAATCCTCTAAGTTGTGGGGTTTTTTAACCTCTGTAAGGCCAGGAGCCTATCAGTCAAGGGAGAATGGACATGCTTTTGTAATTAATAGTGGAATTTTCCACTAAATGGTGAAATTTTAAGTTTTTCTACTTTTTCTTATGAAATGCTTTTGTAAGTAGTGGAATTTTACTATTTTAAGAAAAGCCTCTGGGGACTTTAATCTGCTGCTATTTGAAGCTGTGGTTATAGGTATAGGTATCTGATCTCTCACAAGGCCATTTGTCTAACATTCAAGAAGAATGCCATGTATTCATGCAGTTTGAGGACTGCTAAAGGTGGATGTTTTTCTCTGGGATTGTCAAGAGAGTGACTTTGCAAAGATAAAGTAAAGATTCTCTTTCTTGGTAGACAAAGACTTTTTCCCACCTATGTAAATCTGGATCAGGCTGTGATACTTTGTGGTTCATAATGAACCTTTCTGTGTTATAAGCAACTGATCATGACCCATATCTATAGTCAAACCCATCTGAAAACATTATTTTCTAAAATATTTTTATTTTTACCAATTACATGTAATAACAAATTTTGACACAAATTTTCCCAAGTTTTATGATTAAACTTATCTTCCCTCCCTCCCTCCCTTCCCTTCCCCATCCCAGTGCTGACAAGTAATTCAATCCAGGTTATACATGTATTATTATGCAAAACATGTTTTCATATTGTTCATTTTTGTAAGTGAGTAATCTTATAAAAACAAAACACCAAATATAAACCAGAATAAACAAATGAAAAATCATTTGCTTTCATATACATTCTGACTCCAACAGTACTTTCTCTGGAGGTAGATAGCATTCTTTGTCATACGTCTCTCAGAATTGTCCTGGGTCATTGTATTGCTAATAATAGCTAAGTTCATCATATTTGATCATTCCACAATATTGCTATTACTGTGTACAAAGTTCTCCTGGTTCTATTTATTTCACTCTGCATCAGTTGAAGAAGGTCTTTCCATCTCTTTCGGAAATCATCCTGTTCATTATTCCTTACAGCTCAATAATATTCCATCACCATCATATACCACAATTTGCTTAGCCATTCCCCAATTGATGGACATTCCTTTACTTTCAAATTCTTAGCCACTGGGGGAAAAAAAAGAAGCTACAAATATGTTTGTATCTTTCCCCATTTTAAAAAATGGTCCTTCCCCATTTAAAAAAATATCTTTGGGATATAGACTCAGTAGTGGTATTACTAGGTCAAAGGGTATGCATTATTTTATAGCCCTTTGGGCATAATTCCAAATGGCCCTCCAGAATGTTTGGGTCAGTTCACAGCCCAACACAATACATTAGTGTCACAATTTTGCCATATCCCCTCCAATATCTATCACTTTCCTTTACCGTCATATTAGCCAATCTAATAGGCATGATGTGGTACCTCAGAGTTGTTTTAATTTGCATTTCTCTAATTAAGAGTGATTCAGAACATTTTTATATGATTATTGATAGCTTTGACTTCATCTGAAAATTGCTTATTCATATCCTTTCACCATTTGTCAACTGGGGAATGACTTTTTTCTTATAAATTTGATGTAATTCTTTATATATTTGTGAAATGAGATTTCACAAATTTTATTTAATTCTTTATATATTATAGATATAGATATAGATATAGATATATTNTACTAGGTCAAAGGGTATGCATTATTTTATAGCCCTTTGGGCATAATTCCAAATGGCCCTCCAGAATGTTTGGATCAGTTCACAGCCCAACACAATACATTAGTGTCACAATTTTGCCATATCTCCTCCAATATCTATCACTTTCCTTTACCGTCATATTAGCCAATCTAATAGGCATGATGTGGTACCTCAGAGTTGTTTTAATTTGCATTTCTCTAATTAAGAGTGATTCAGAACATTTTTATATGATTATTGATAGCTTTGACTTCATCTGAAAATTGCTTATTCATATCCTTTCACCATTTGTCAACTGGGGAATGACTTTTTTCTTATAAATTTGATGTAATTCTTTATATATTTGTGAAATGACATTTCACAAATTTTATTTAATTCTTTATATGATATAGATATAGATATATTATAGCTTATAAATTTGATTTAATTCTTTATACATTTGTGAAATGAGATTTGTGAAATTCTCTTTGTCAGAGAAATTTGTTTTAAATTTTTCCCCCAATTTGTTGTTTCCCTTCTAATCTTGGTTGCATTGATTTTGTTTGGACAAAATCTTTTTAATTTAATATAAACAAAATTATTCATTTTATATCTTGTAATATTTTCTATCTCTTGTTTTGTCATAAATTCTTCCTTTCTCCATAGATCTGACAGGTAAACTATCCTATGTTCCCCTAACTTACTTATAATATTACCCTTTCTGCTTAAATCATAGACTCCTTTTGACCTTATCCTGGTAGGAGGTGGGAGATATTTAATTATGCCTAATTTTTGTCATACTATTTTCCAATTTTTCTACCAGAGATAATCATACGGTTTCTGTTAATTTGGTTATTGATATGGTCAATTATGTTGATAGTTTCCCTAATATTAAATCAGCTTTGCATTCCTTGTATAAATCCCACCTGGTCTTAGTGAATAATCCTTGTGATATATTACTGTATTCCCTTTGCTAGTATTTTATTTAAGATGTTTACATCAACATTCATTAAGAAAATTAGTCTGTAATTTTCTTTCTCTGTTCTTGGTCTTCCTGGCCTAAGTATCAGCACCATATCTGTGTCATAAAAAGAATCTGGTAGGACTTCTTCTTTGCTTATTTTGTCAAATAGTTTATATTGTATTTGCATTGATTGTTCTTTAAATATCTAATAAAATTTACTTGTGAATCTGTCTGACCCTGAAGATTTTTTCTTAGAGAGTTCATTGATAGTTTGTTTAATTTCTTTTTCTGAAATGGGATGATTTAAGTATTTTATTTCCTCTTTTGTTAATCTGACAATTAATATTTTTGTAAAATTCATCTGTTTCACCTAGATTGTCAAATTTATTGTCATATAATTGCAAAATAGATTTTAATGATTGCCTTAATTTCTTCTTCACTGGAAGTGAATTTACCATTTTCATTTTTGATACTGGTAATTTGATTCTCTTTCTCTCCTTTTTTAAATCAAATTAACCAATACTCTATTTTATTTGGGTTTTTTCCATCAAAGCAACTCCCAGGCTTATTTGTTAATTCAATTGTTCTTTTAATTTCAATTTAATTAATTTCTCCTTGGATCTTTACATTGTCCAATTTAGTCTTTAATTGGGGATTATTCATTTTTCTTTTTTTGTTTTTTTTTTTTTAGTTGCATGCCCAATTCATTGATCTACTTTTTCTCTATTTTATTATCTAAGTATTCAGGGATATAAATTTACCCCAAGTACCGTTTTGGCTACATCTCATAAATTTTGAAATGTTGCCTCCTCAGTGTCATTCTCTTTAATGAAATCAATTATTGTTTCTATGATTTGTTCTTTGACCCACCCATTTTGAAGAATTAGATTATTTAGTTTCCAGTTAACTTTTAATTTGCCTTTCCATAAATCTTTATTGACTATAATTTTCATTATATTATGAACTGAAAAAGTTGCATTTGTTATTTTTGCTTTTCTGCATTTGGTTGTGAAGTTTTTATGCCCTAACACATGGTCAATTTTTGTGTAATGTAACATGTGATGCTAAAAAGGTATAATCCTTTTTATCCCCATTCAAATTTCTCCAGATATCTATTAAATCTAACTTCTTTTTTTTAACCCTTACTTTATTGATTCTAAGGCAAAAGAGCAGTAAGGGCCAGGCAATGGGGATCAAGTGACTTGCCCAGGGTCACAGAGCTAAGAAGTATCTGAAACCAGATTCAAACTTAGGACCTCCCATAGGCCTGGATCTCAATCCACTGAGCCATCCAGTTGCCCCCTAAATCTAACTTCTGAAAACACTATTGGTGTTGCTGTGTCTCTTCCTTTTTTTCCTCACATAGCAAATTCCATTAACAAGGACAAGTATATGATGATCCATTGCAATAAACATAGAAGATGAGTCCCCACCCTGGATGATTTTTGACTAGATATTTATTGCTAGGATACTCATATCTCAGTGAGGGAAAATTCTAAGTTGTCTTAATGGAGACCATTTCAAGTTTTAAACCCTTGTATCTTAGAAGCAGACAAAGGGAAAAATCTCCAATAAAACTTGGGCATTGTGATTGACTGCTGATCTGAAGTCAAACAAATGATGTTCTGTCCTGTCGTATATTTAAGTCATTCTGTGTGCTTGGGCTTAAGCTTACCATTGATGCTACTGTAATCATGTCCCTATTTCTTCCTTTCAGGATAAAATATTCTAACCAGGGCAAATTATTCTCTGATGTTGTGATGTGATTTCTATTTGTGGAATATGTCCTGTGGTGATATGTTTTACTATAGATGACATATTTGCACAATAAGAGTAAAATATATAATCTCCTAGGGTTTTATATGAAGATTAGGTCCTTATCAATTTCTTCTTCCAAGGAGAGGAATGAGAATTGATTGAATTAAATTTAAATTTTGGAATTTTTAATTGGGACAAATTTTAAATTTTGGATTAAACTAAATCTACCTTTTTAGTTTGGAAAGTTTTATATTTATCTTCATTGTAGAGACTGATCTTCAGAGTCAGGATACAATACTTGTCAACCCTGATAACTGAATCCATTCAAACCTAATGGACACTGGCCATAGGATGTGTGACTCCTCCCATTGTGCCTAACCTAGATTATCCAAGCCAAGGTAAACCTTTCCAAGACTGCAGCTAGGTGAGTTTACCTCAATTTACCTTTCTCCAAAATTTCTTTGTATAAAGAGACATTCCAAGCAGAGAAGGGGAAAAAGGGAGAGGTCAACTGGCCTTTATACTAGTTTATATATCAGCTAACCAGCTCTAGAGAATTTATGTAAATTTTGTTAAGATTATATGACCATATTTTAAGTTTTGAAAACTTTGAATTGAAAGCTTTCTTATTTCTTGTTCTACTTTCATCTTACTTAAATAAATTACTGTTACTTCCTCTTTTTTGTCAAATAGATGAGTAAATTTTTAAAGACAAAATGTAGAACTTGATTAAAAATATTAGAAGTTGAAATTTTAATCAAATTGTAGGACTTGATTTGGAAATTAGAATTTGGAAAATATCTGTTAAAAGAAGACTTAAGCCAGAGTGTAGGAACCTAATTATGGATATATTTAGAAAAATCTCCTAGCACTTAAAACTTGAAGGTTGGTATTTTGAATTAGAACTGTATAGGAGAGGAGAAATTTACTGTCTTCAGTGAGGAATTTCAGGGACAAGAGTGAGAGAGTCTGTCCAGGAGGAAATTTCTAATTTGAAATTATAATTATAATTTGGAATTTTGAGATTAAATTTACAGAGTTTTGAAATCAGCTTTGGGGAGAATTTCCTCCCAGGGTTCCACTCCATGGTGAGGAATCCCACAGGAAGGGCTGCATGGGCCATACAATCCTCTTTATATAAAATTAAATTTAAAAAGAGTATGACTCCAAGAAGACATGGAAGGACCTTGTCTAATATGGGATTTTTTCTTTTCTTTTCTATATCTGTTATCCTACTCCTAGTAACTTGCTGTCTCTTACTGAACAAATCAAATTATAAAATAGATTGCATTTTAACTTGTAAATTAATGTAGTTTAAAATTTATTATAGACTTAGCTCACTGTTTAGTCAAAAGCAATAGAATGAGAAATGTTAGCAGTATAACAAAAGATTCCCCAAAATTGTTGAATCCTTGGGAAAAATGGAAATTACCAGTTTAGACAGGGATGATGAACTCTCAAGCTCATAAATTGTGTAATATATGGTCCTGGACAGTTAGAGTCCCTGAAGGTCAATTACTATGGCCTCTATATGGGACCCTTGACTATTGAACCTTAAGAAAATTAATAAGGGCAATTGAAGATTCATGTCCTAGCCAAATGAGATACTGGTATTGTTGGACAAAATTATCTAATGGGTTGTGTCCCTCCGTCACTAATAAAAACCTTTGCACTCAAGGGGCAGCTGGGTAGCTCAGTGGATTGAGAGTCGGGTCTAGAGACGGGAGGTCCTAGGTTCAAATCCGGCCTCAGACACTTCCCAGCTGTGTGACCCTGGGCAAGTCACTTGACCCCCATTGCCCACCCTTATCACTCTTCCACCGAGGAGTCAATACACAGAAGTTAAGGGTTTAAAATTAAAAAAAAAAAAAAAAAAAAAAAAAAAAAAAACAAAAAAAAAAAAACCTTTGCACTCACAGTAGTTATCAGTTCTGCATGTACCCAGTTCCTCTTCCCACTGATTATATACTTTTCTATCAAACATCCCCTTTCTCAACCAGAACAAAAGAGTCTGGTATAATTTTTCCTCTTATAGTGCAATCAAGCAGTAAGAGGATTTATATATATATATATATTATAGGCAACCCAAGAAAATCACATAATATGTTCCTGAAGGAAAAGGAAAGATAAAGCAGAACCAGGAAGAAAAGGAAAACAGAGATCTCAATCTAATTCTCTCCTTGCTTTTGTCCAAGCCTCTGACCAATCAAGACATCTGATTGGCCATTGCTATTATTGTGGGGAAAGTGTAAATGTACCAGGGATATTACAATAAATCTAAATGATTGTGGTTTTACACACTGGGTTGTAGGAGAGACCAGACCAGGTTAGGGAGACCAGGGGTCAGCTATGATGCTGCTAACTGACAAAATGGCTTTTGATCAACTGTCACCCCTGGGCCAGAGGCTTTGAATCCAACAGGCAAGGTAAAAGGTTTTAACAGGTTTTAATCATGTACAACTAAAATAAAGGTGGGAAAGGAATTTCTATACTTAAAACCTAAAGGGTAAAACCACAGGGCAAAGGGAGGACTTATTCTACTCCAATCTAAGTGATCCAGCAGGCAGGGCCCAAGGAGCAGTGCAATCTCTGGGAAGCTGATTCAAGCCTGGAACCAGCCAGTCTTGAACAGCACAGGTATGGATCAGAGGGGTGGCTTTGAGGGTTCTCACAGTTTTCCAAAGAGGTTCACAGGATGGCAAAATCCTAAGTGGTCCAAGATAACCAAGAAGAAAGAGTGTGCTTGAGAAACTGTCCACCAGATCCCAAACTTCTCCTCTTCTTGGTGCTGTTCTGTTGTTGCTGGAAATCCACCTCCACTCAGGATCCCAAGGAAATCAGGAAGCAGGGTCTGAGATCTCCCTGGGCTGGCAACAGTTTGCCCACCACTAATGGAGTCTCTCTCTCAGGGCACAAGGCACTCCTTCCTGCTCCTTCATTCCATCTTAGAATTCTCCAGCTCCAGCCTGCTAGATGAACCTTAATTCTTAATTAATTACTACCTAATCTTCCTCACAACTAAAGAGAGCACTATGCTCAAGACTGATTGATGAGAAGGCAAGGCCAGGAGAACCTTGGGTTCTCTAAACCTCAGAGACTAAATTTGAATAGATCTTAAAGGCAAAATAACCTTCAAGCAAGGAATAGATTCATGCAGCCCTCACTGCAAGCTCACAGGAATAATGGGTTTAGAAAGATTCAGGAGCATGAAGAGGAGTGTGAAAAATGGGGAAACTTCTATGAAGAATGGTGTAATTAAGTAAAAAATGTTATAAAGTAAACTTTTTTTAATTAAAAATAAATAAACTAATAAATATGCCTTTCTTTCCCCTCCAAAGATTCCAATGATGGCTAAATGGGGGTTACCAGAGATGAAAGACAAACATGAAATCAATTAGAGAGTAAACTTGTGGTAAAAAGAAAATAATTTCTCTACTAAAAATTTCTAAATTATAATGTGGATGGTTTAATGAAGTATTTCTTAATGAGTTTCTAAAAATCTATTAAACTTTGTGAAGCTCTATAAAACCAGACTGATAAGTTGAGGTTGCTCTTGAAAGTGAAACTTGAATCTTGAAAAACTTGAAAATTTGGGGTTCCTTGAACTGATCTTGAGATCCCTGATCTAAACTTCCTGTGGACATTTGGATCTCATTTCAAACTACATTTCCAATGATTCAACTTGCTTCCTGTCCTTACGTGGTGATGTAAGCGAATGTAAAACGGGAGTATAAGATTCAGAACAGGATTGCTTCTCTCTCTTTCCTATGAAGTAGCCAGGGGGAAGGCATGGTGTGGCATTTGAATTAGCTCTTAGCAGGCACGTGGCTTTTTAATTATCAATATGGATTACAATAAAACTCTAATATTTTTAAATATATCCATCTATATTAATTTTATTTGTTACAGGAAGCTATAATGAGTTAAGACAAGAAAACAAAGGCAACAAACTTAGTCACTATCAATGACTCAAAGTATAGCATATAGTCAAGATAAGTGTTGATAAATTTACATTTAATTAAATCAGTGGGCTATTTACAAGTACATCCTAATAGTCCTGACATCACCATCACTTTCCAATTTGATAACAGTGAGCCCTGAAAATTGAGATTCTTTCATTTAATGGTCCTTGAGAAATTTGAGGCTTTATTTTATTTAAAAATTTTTTAAATTATATAACTCTCCAACAACAACAAAAACTTAACTAAACAACTGCATTAAAAATTATGTGCAAAACCACAAACTCCACATTGTTTACAATTTATTTTAAAATATGCAAATTATATTCATATGCTAATATGAACAACTTCTGTTTTTGAATTCCCTATGAATTTGTTTTATTTGAATACTTTTTAATTTTAAAAAAATTGTTTTTTAAACCCTTACCTTCCCTCTTGGAGTCAATACTGTATATTGGCTCCAAGGCAGAAGAGTGGTAAGGGCTAGACAATGGGGGTTAAGTGACTTGCCCAGGGTCACACAGCTGTGAAGTTTCTGAGGTCAGATTTGAACCTAGGACCTTCTATCTCTAGGTCTGGCTCTCAATCCACTGAGCTACCCAGCTGCCCACAAATACTTTTTTCTCTTGGTTTTGTGGCTATTGTTTTTTTTTAATCATGGTATATATTACTTTTATTCTCTTTTCATCTCTTCATATATTTCTCTTATTATCTTTATATCTTTAATATTTGTCATTTCAGGTAATATAATCCATTATATTTAAATATCACAATCTATTTAGCCATTTTTCTCATTCATTACATTTGTGTTATTTCCAGTTATTTTGTCATAACAAACAGAGCTTCCATGAATATTTTCATGCATGCACAGCTTTTTACCCTCTCAATAATGCCCTTAGGGGCTGACCCTAGTAATGGGATCTCTAGGTCAATGGGCATAAACAACTTTATAGCTCTTAATGTATATTTCCATCTTGTTTCCTAAAAAAAAGTTCACTGCTGCTCTAGCAGTGTAATATTAGGTCTGTTTCTTCATGTTCCTTTAAGTATTTTATTTTATGACTTTAGCCCATCTGGTTCTCAGTTAACATATATTACCAGGACCATATTTTGCTAGATTGGTCCTTAGGCAGCAATCTCTTGCCAGAACCATACTCTTTCCAAAACCAAGTCTTTCCTGATTGGTCATACCCAATGGAACTTTTGTTCCAGTGCCACAACCCCACAGGGATGCACGATTACCTCAATAGTATGATGAATGTTAAAATAAGACTTTTGCAGAATATTTGTGCTCTCTTAGCCATTGTTGTCCCACCACAAAATATGTTTGGCTTATCTCTATGCTCAGACTTAGGTCTGCTACTACTCTCATGTTTGGGATGGGGAATGCTTTCCAGATATCTATCTTATTTAACTTTTATAAGGTTCTATTCATCTCCTTAACTTTTTAAATTTTTTTTGTTAGATTGGCTAGTTCTTAAAGGGGGAAATTAAAGTTCATTGCTATTATTATTTTGCTATCTCTCTCCATCTGTATCCCATTTAGTTTTTCCTTTAAAAATCTGAGTACTTTAACACTTGGTGAATATAGGTCCAATATTTATAATGTTTCATTATTCATACTAACCTCCCCACCCCCAACATAATATAGTTACCCTGTTCATTCCTTCCAATTATTTCTATTTTAGCCCTAAATTCTGTCAGACATCATGACTGTTACCCCTTCCTTCTCTAGAGCAGGTGAGGCATAGCATATTCTGCTTCACTCTGTTTGTCTTTCATTTTCAGTATGTTTCTTGTAAATAACACATTGTCATTTCCTAGTTTTCTGATCATTTCTGCTATCCATTTTCTTCCCATGTGTAAATTCATCCATTATACTCAATGTTAAAGTTTCTAACTGTGCATTTCCACTTACTCCATTCTTCCTCAGTTTGTCCCCTCTTCCTTTCTTTCTGCCATATCTCTCCTCAAATGTCCAGTTTCCTTTGACTAATACCTCTCCTCTCCACATTCCTTCCCCAAAATCCTCCTTTATCCTCTCCCTTTCCCTTCCTTGTTCCAAATTGGTCCACCTTTCCAAAAGTCCTTCCTTTATTCCTTCTCCCTTACCTTTTAATTCTTATTCTATCCACATTTCCAGAAATCTCTTCTTTATCCCCACAACCATGCCCTTCTACTTCTTGATATGAGTTTGATCCTAAAAACCCCTCTACAACCTTGTCCTATGAGTCCCTTTATATTCCTTCACTTTACCATCCCTCCTCTTGATATGTACTCCCCTCAAGGTATTGTGTGAAGGAAATTTACTCTCCCTCCCCTGGGGTCTACTTGACCTCATTTTCTACTGACTATTTGACCCAGAGGCCAGGACTATATGAAGGAAATCATTGGGTGAATTGAGTCATGAGGATAGAATGACCAAAAAATGTAGCAGTAGAGTCAAGAGATCACTGGACAGAGGTCAAGGTGATTTTCCTTGCAATGCCCCTTGGATTACTCCCTGGGCAGCACAGACAAAATAGAAAGCCATAGTTGGCTCCTAAGATGTCACATTAAAGAGTTGGTGGACAGAGAATAGGTTTGATAAACTGAGGCAAAAATGTATTTCACTCTCTTCTCTTCTGTATTTGTTGCTGACTGCACCTGCCTGTGTAGTGTGGCTAGGGGACCCAAAATGGTCACCAAAGAATAGCAAGCAAAATGAAGCAATAAGGAAAGTACCTTTTATATTCTCTCTCTTATCTTTCCATCTTTTTCCCCCTATTACTTTGATTAATAAAATTATTAATTTATGGCCAGTCTCATAATTTTTACTCTTACATTTTCCCTCTCTTCTCTCCCTTTATTTGTCCCCTTGCTCTTCTTTCTCTTAACCCAACCTTTCTTCTCTTATTCCCTCAGCCCCCCAAGAGGGCTCCCAGTCCCTTCCTCCTGTTTATCTGTACATTTAGACAATTTTTACCCTGTTGATTGTGTATGTTGTTCTCTTTATTCCAGATCTAATCAGAGTAGGTTTTTAATACTATCAGTCCTTCACCTCCTCTTCCCCTTCTCCATGGCAATTCCTCTACTCATTCTTCCTCCATATTAGATAGCCATTCCACCCTACTACCTCCTGATCTATTCTACTATAATTTCAGCTCATTTAATTACATTCACCTCAACCCTGAGTCTTCCCTCCATACATGTCCCTTCAAAATACCAAAGTAATGATGTCATTCCCTGGGACCATAGATGACATTTTCCCATACAGAAATTAAACAATTTGATCTTTTGCATCATTTATGATTAGTCTTTCATTACCATTGTATGTTTCTTATAGGTCAAATTTTCTGCTAAGTTCTGGGTTTTTCCCCAGGAATGTGTGAAACTCTTTTAGTTCATTAAATATCCATTTTTTACTTTTTATAATTCTGCTCATCTTTGCCGGATATATTATTTTTGATTATAATCACAGTTCTTTTGCTCTATGAAATGCTGTGTTCCATGTTCTGCATTTCTTTAACATTGTGGCTGCTGGGTCTTATCTTTTTCTGACTCTAGCTCCACTGTATTTAGATTGGTTTTTTCTTGTTTCTTGTAGAAGTTTCTCCTTGATCTGGGAGCTATGGATGTTAGAAATGAGGTTCCTGTGTATTTTCATCTTTGGGTCTCTGATGTAGTGATCAGTGTATTCTATCTATTTTACCCTCTGATTCTAGAATTTCATGGCAGTTTTTCTTAATTTTTCTTGGACTATAGTGTCTAAACTTTTTCTAGTCATAACTTTCCAGGAGTACAACTATTCCTATGTTGTCTCTCCTTGATCTATTTTCCAGGTCAGTTGTTTTTGTGATAAGATGTTTCATAGTCTCTTCTATTAGTTCATTCTTATGGTTTTGCTTTATTATTTCTTATTCTCTTAGGAAATTGTTCAGTTCTCTTTGTCCAATTCTGGTTTTTAATATAGTATTCTCTTTCATGACTTTGTGGATCTCTTTTTCCATTTTGAGTGATCTTTCTTTCATAATTTTCTTGATCTCCTTATATTTCATAAGAGCCCAAAAATGACAACCCAAGTTCTTATCACTACTGTAATCTGATTTAGGTAAATATACTTTATATGAAAAACTTTCTATGTTAATTCAAACCGTTGTTAACCTGGAAAAACACAGAACCACTGGAACAGTTACAAAGAGCATGTTTTCAATCAGGACAAGGGAGACAATGCTTTTATGGCCACCACACAGAGTCATACACACACACACACACACACACACAAAACACCACACAGAGCCAAGCTCTGGAACTCTGAGAACACTGTGTCTGGGAAAATGAACCACAATGGGATTTTTCCATTAAACTGAAGAACTTAGGGTCTTATATATACTTTAGGGAGTATAGGACAGGAAGGACAACTTATTGGTTATATGAAGACTAAGGAAAAAGAATACCAGCTGGATGTCGAAACACATGAGAGCAGCCTAGGTACAATACAAGAAACTTGGAAGACAAAGGGGTACTTAAGACTTGATTATATCTTCTAAATATATCTCCTATTTACATCTCCTGCCTAAAGAAATATCTTCCAAATATATCTCCTATTTAAAGAAATCGAAGGGTGCTTGATGATTTATGGTTCAGTCAGGGACAAGGGTCAGCAAAGAGGTTTCTGGAAGACGGGTTATTAGAGAATAGGGTCAATATGGAGTTTCATAAAATCAAATTGTCATCATTCAGGAATACAAGCTTTGAGGAAGTTACAAATCATGAAACAAACGAGCCAATTCACAAACCTCCCTTTTTTTCAGATGGACTGAAAAAGAAAGTAATGAGGTTTAAAGCATTCTAGGATATGCTTCTGATGTTCTCTCACCTTCTCTTCATCCCCTCATGCTAGCAATGTTCAAGTCCCAGCTGCTGATTAATCAGTCCCCATCCCCATCCTCATTTCTACTCCCTCCTTCTCTCAATTCTGTCTCAACATTTCCTCTTCTAGATCAGTACATCTCTTCTTTGGGGCCCCTGAAATATCTGTTCCATAAATAACAAATGCCCTTTCATATTAAAACTCTTCCTCTCTTACTCATTTCATTTTCTGGCACTCAGTAAGACCTGGCTTCCTCCAAATCGTACTGCTTCCCTAGCTACCCCATCTAGTAGTCAAGCTTTCACTCATACTCTCAATTCATCTATCCCGGGAGGGAGTTAGAAATACTGGTTACTACTCATTACCACTTCCAGTTTCTACCACAATCATTCAACTCCTTCTTCTCCTTTGAGATTCATACAATCCAATTTTATCATGAAATCTGGATCCCATTGGCTTACCAACTCCTAGGACATTCTCCTTCCTTTCTCAATGAGTTTAGTATCTTGCTCATAGTATCTCTGCAACCCTACTCCTGCCCACATATTGAGAGTCATTATACACCTATTGATATTCCCTTAAAAACTTCCTAAATTCTTAATCTACTTGACTCCTATGAAATATGCCTCTAATGCCGCTCAGCTAAACAGAAGACTGGCTATATATTTGATCTTTCCACTATCCACAAGTGTTCAATTTTCATGTTCAAGGACTCTAATATTCCATTATCCTATTTCAATATTTAATCATTCTATTTCTTCATATTCTTTAATACTTCTAAATTTGCTCTTTATCTTTACCATAAACTATATTCTCTCTTTCCATCAGTACTTTCCCAGAAAATAGCCTCCCACTAGGCTTCTACTCTTTTTCACTGCCAAATTTGGATCTCTTGGTAAAGAACTTCAACTCCACACTAACTTACATTCTCAAATCCCTTGCCCTTTCTCCTTTCACCAATTATACCTTGCTAAAACCCAGTCCTAGATTACTCCCACCATCCACTGCTTTCTTTCATTCCTACTCATGTGCTGCTGATTGAACTAGAGGAAGTCACAAAGGTATAATAACTAGATCCACAATGAATTTGTATTATCTAATCCCAACTGAAACCTCACTGAAGCAAGGCAATCTTGTTCCTCAATAGTCTGTCCCAATTCCAGTCCCCCTCTGTCCCAGTCACCTACAATGGCTCTTCCAAGCATTCTCTTCTCTCAAGTCTCCCATAGCACAGCCTCTCCCACCCTCTCATCTGAAGAATTCTCTTTATATACCATTAAAAATAAATAAATAAAATTAAAGTCATTCATTAAGAAGTCCTCACCTCCCCCTCATCATACTTTCCCCTGGCATCATCTTTCTCTATCTTCTCCTTCAGTCTAGTCTCTAATAAAGAAGTTGTACTTTTCCTTGGCAAGGCAAAAAACATTCTTCCCAATCCTTTAAAAAAGACATCATTTGATCCTATCATTTCCATTAGTTATTATGCCATATTTCTCCTCTACATCTCAGCAAAACTCTTTGAAAATGCTTTGTATAACTGTTTGTGTATGCTCTCATTTTCTTCTAAATCCTCTCCAATCTAGAGTCTAACCTCATAATTTAGTTGAAACTCCAAGTTGTATTTACTTTTTTCCCTAAAAACCTTACCTTCTATTTTAGAATCCATACTGTGTATTGGTTCCAAGACAGAAGAGAGATAAAGGATAGAGAATGGATGTTAAGTGGCTTGCCCAGGATCACATAATTGGAAGTGTCTGAGGCCAGACTGGAACCTAGAATCTCCCATTACCAGGCCTGACTCTCAGTTCACTGCCCCCATCATAACTTCTTTTTTTTTTTTTTTTTAGTTTTTTTTTTCTTTTATTTTCTTAACCCTTAACTTCTGTGTATTGACTTATAGGTGGAAGAGTGGTAAGGGTAGGCAATGGGGGTCAAGTGACTTGCCCAGGGTCACACAGCTGGGAAGTGTCTGAGGCCGGATTTGAACCCAGGACCTCCCGTCTCCAGGCCTAGCTCTCAATCCACTGAGCTACCCAGCTGCCCCCTCCCCATCATAACTTCTTAATTGCCAAATCTAACTTCTTAATTGCCAAATCTAATAACTTCCTCTCAGTCATTCTCTGTAACCTTTCTGATGCATTTGACACTGCTGACCATTTGACATTACGCATCCAAAGTAAAACAGTTCATGCGTAAGTATGTATATACATACATTCACATATACATACAAACATACATAGAATCTTTTCCTTCATTTGGGTATTATCTTTTTCTTAATGCTTCCTAAGATTGCATTTGCTAACTTTCAACCAATTCTAGTTCAATCAAATCTTCTCCCTTACACATAATCACTTAGAAAAGGGTCCTTGGACAAAGTTTTACCCCTAATGTCTAATATGATACTTCACCCCAGAAATCCATAAATGAAATTTCACAGTTTGTTTTTGTTTGAGATTTGTGTTTTTAGGAAACTCCATCTACCCAAAGAGATCAGTAACTCAGTAGTAGTTGTTTTTATTCTTAAAGAATGCCTGGGGTTTTAAACTGTCAAAGAAATTTTCCTGAAAACCAGCTCTGACCATGTCACTCCAACCTGTAAAGCAAAAAATACAACTGAATTCTAATCATTCTTGTTAATTAATCTGGTTAAGCTTTTAAGTCGCGACTGTTGATTCAATAGTGATAGTCCTGGTTATTGATTAACTGTGAAAGTTACTATAAGTCATAGAATCAGATGATAAGAATAGATAATTAAATCTTGTGGATGGAAACTCAACCTGGTTCAATGGGGAGGGATGGAATTTTACTCGCTTAAAAATTGGTGAGGCTCATGGAAAATTTTATAAAATAAAGAAATTTATTAGGAGAGAGGATTATAAGACCAGGAGGCAAGACAGAGATTGCCTCCCTGCAGAAGAAGAGGGAAAAGCTTATTACATTTATAGATAGAGAAGACTACATGATAAGCAAGAAATCTATAGAAATCTGGGGAAGGAGAGAGAAAGAGAGAGAAGAAAGAAAGAAAGAAAGAAAGAAAGAAAGAAAGAAAGAAAGAAAGAAAGAAAGAAAGAAAGAAAGAAAGAAAGAAAGAAAGAAAGAAAGAAAGGAAGAAAGAAAGAAATTTAGTCCATAGTACAAAATTGGTAAATTTAAATAATTTCTTATAATTAAACAAAATCCATGATACATGCAGTTTATTAATCTCATTGATGTTTACAAACAATGAAATCATTCTTATTCTAAAATGTATATATAGTAATAGCATTCCATATAGCATTTAGCTATATTCAATATAGCATTTAATAGCTTTCTAAAATAACTGATCATATATTTACAACTTTCTCCTTTTGAAAACTGGTTTCTTTTAAATATGCAAAGGAACTCATGAGCACTTTTCCTTGACAGTGAAAAGTCTTAGTGCTTAATTGCCTCTTCCTTCTCATTTGTTTTACTCATTTATTAGTGGCTTGATGATCTCAAAACAAACTTTTCCCTCTCTGTGCTGATAACAGGGCTTCCTTGATGTCTAGATTTGTGGCTTTCATTACATCCCTAGTAAGCAGCTGGTTAATTAATTTCAAACTTAAAAACATTGGTCAAGTCTTATTTTAATTTACCAGGATGGAAATCATCCATGATATGTTTGACAGTTTAAATCCTTTTAAATGTTGTTGTTAACTCTATGATTCCTTTAAAGTTAGTTCTAAGGATTCCTGCACTTTAATTCATTGTACCATTTTATTCACTTCTAAGTGATAAAATGATAATGATAATGACAATGATAAAAGCATGCTCCACAATACTAAATGAGATTAATTGCATAAGTATAACAAAATACATCATACTTTTAGAATCTTTACATGAGAAGAAATTATAGAAGTTTCAAAAGACTTTAAGTTTTATATCATTCATTCTTAACCCTTCAAAAAAATTCAAACTTTTCTCTAATGGTTTTACATTCATGTTACAAATTCTACCATATGAAGAAATTGTCAGTCAATTCAACCTCTTTATGGATCAGACATATGCGTTTTCTCTGATGTTCCCATTATCAGATTGATAAAGTATGTTTAAAGCATGACAAAACCAGGATCAAGCTTATAGAAAATTTTCTAACTTTAACACAATTAATAATCAAGATTTTCAAAACAACATATACACACATTCTAATTTCAAAATAAACAAAATTTAGAAAATCCAAATGAGATATTAAATATTTCTTTCTTTGCCAAATGATTAGTTTCCAATTATTTTATGTCTGTCCTGTAAGGGTTAAATTTAATAGTTGGATGATAATTTTATGAAATTATGTGGTCACAAATAATTTATTATATCTCGAGTCAGAAATTGATTTACAAATATTTACAAAATGGCGAGGAAACAATAAAGTAGAGAAATGTGAAGAGGTTAGAAAGGTTATCTATCTTAATCTAGGCAGAAATTAATTAGCTCTCAACAGGAAGGCTGGTAGTGAGTAACCACATGGCTTCCTCCAAGATGGAAACTAGTCTCTCCAGAAACTAGGAAAGGAGTCAGCCTTTCACTCACCCCATGAAGTAGTCCAAGAGTCAGAGTTCAAGTTGAAGCCCAGCTCCAAGCTCCCAATCCAAGCAGAAGTCTTCAGCAAAGCTCCTTTGAAGACTATCTCCAGAAGATACTCTCTTCAAACTATCTTCTCAAAGATAATCTGCTCTGAGGGAGTTAGGGACTTGCTTTTATGGTGCTGAAGGGGTTAACTCTTATCAAAGGCCTCTGAAGGAGTCAACTCTGATCATAGGATTCACAAATTTGGAATCCACACCTCTCATCCTCTGAAGGTGAAAACTCTTAACAAAAGATTCACAAGTTTCTGGAGCTGTCACCCATTTTAGTAAGTGACTTATGAATTCCTCCATCTAGTTCAGTGATTCCCAAAGTGGGCACCACCACCCCCGGTGGGTGCATCAGCAATCCAGGGAGCAGTGATGGCCACACCTTTTTTGTATTACATTTTATTCTGAGTTCAATAAATAGTTTCATAATTTCAAGGGGGGCACTAAGTAATATTTTTTCTGGAAAGGGGGCAGTAGGCCAAAAAAGTTTGAGAACCACTGATCTAGTTCAAGCTTTTTGTTGGTTTGGTCAAAAGGTAGACAAAGGAGAGTTAATCCTTTCTTCAGTCTAGTGAGGTACTAAGTAGGGATACTTAAGTTAGTGTTAACTCAAGATGGACACTAGAGTAAAGAATTCTCTTTCACAGTCCTTTGTTTCCAGTCTTCTTCAATATGGCCAGCATTGAAAAAGAGGAAAGAGGACAAACAGATATTTTTACTTCCATTCTTAAATACTTCTGTTTTGGCTGATCAAACCAAAACAGGTGCTAGGACTAATAAATAAGACTAAGACAATAAATCATGCTGGTACCAAGCACACACACGCATACACACACACACAAAGAATAAATTAGAACATTCCCTTAATGGACTATCAGTGAAGTATACATCCCTGTGAGGAGCCCATATATTTTGGGGCATGAGTGTGAGGGGTCTATAAACTGGGGAGGGGGAAGAAGGTATTCAGTACACATGCTGATGAAGTATGAGGGGTCTAGATCATAAATGTATAGAACATGCATACTGTCCTTGTTCCTTGTAGACCTTGGTGTTTGCACAGCTATCTCTTGATCATACCAAGGTCAGCATTCTCTGGTCACATAGCATTTCTGGGGTCATAGATTAAGCTGTTTGTCATGTAACATCCAAATTTTAAGGATCTCTTAAGATTAGGATCTCTAGTTTTTTTAGGATCCCTCCTCCCACTACATATGTACATATATTAACCTTATAATTATACTCTCTGACCTTGAGAGGGATGACAGGCTGTACCAATACCCACAAGTCATTATATTACTTCAGTATCCACTGACAAATACCAGATGTCTTGCCACAGCACCCTGGGACAGGCTACAAAATGACTGTAAAATTATATTACCAGACCTGGTATAAAAACTGTCTAGCAGAAGACCTGTGCTTCTTACTGCAAGACCAACCTTTTTGTGATTTTATGATACTCAGATTGTCCATTTGTGGTGTATTATACCATGTCACAGACTTCTGTAGGGGGAGACCTGGGCAAAGACCTGTACCTCCTTACCCTTTTGGATTAAGAAAGTTTCTTACATAAAACCTCTTGCTGCAATATCTTTTGAACCTATAAATATCTGTCAACTATAATGATGAGAGCTCAGATGATGCTGAGCATTAGATGATTTCCAAGTTCACAATAAAGTCAGATTGGCTCAGAAAATCCATTTCCAGGCTTTTCCTTAACACCCCCATTCCCCATTCAATAAACTTCAGTAGCTCCCTATTGTCTTCAACTATAAAATCCTCTATATAAAATATATGTGTATATATACATATAAATATATAATCAACTATTGTTATAAACAAAAAGGGCCTAGGGAGATATAGATATATAGTGATGTGAAGGTATCTATGTATTCTCCCTAGTTGCAGATGATGGAGGAACACCAACCCCGATCATCCTTGATAGTCGTTATAATTTCCCCTTTTCTCTAACAGTTGCCCAGGGAGGACCCCGAAAGGTTAAGTGGATGGGTAACCCTTTCAGGTCCCACCTGGGGTTGGATAAATTATTATAGGGCTTTGATTTGCCTTGGATCATGTTTGATATCTGACTGCATTGGCTCCCTCCCCAAGGGTCGTGATATTGAGACCACTAAGGTAGGTACTTGTTAAACTCTCTTTATCTATAATCTATAATCAGGGAAAGGATAAACAGGATAAAGAATGGGGATTGGAGACTCTGTCAATCTAATATCTATAACTAGTTGACAATCAGGACTGGAGGCTATTGATCTAGTAGAAGCTGGAGCTTTATTCTCCACTACCCCTCTGGCCCAGTGTGCCCACAGCCAAGCCAGAGAATAGGGACTGCTATTGATGCAACTGTACTGGTGATTTTATTCTCTCAACTCTCTCACTACTAATGTTTGGTGATGCACTAGCTCTCACAGTCTTCAGGAAATATTCAGATTCTTCCGACCCTCTTCTTCATAGACCTCCCAGCCTCCCTTCACCACCCAGAGACCTAGAGATCTAAAGAGCTAGAAGGATCCAGAGACCTAAAGACCTAACAAGCCCACAGACCCAACAACAAAAACCCAAAAGACCAAAGATCCTTTCAAGTGGCTGTCAGGGTTATTTATACTGCCAGGCCAACTGACATTTGCCCTTGGCTCACAGCATCTGGGAACATTCCACGCCTTCCAACTGCCTCCTCTGTCATTCAAGGTGGTATCCATCATTTCCTAGCATATGAACATAACACTATAAAAAAATCCTTTGTTTTCATATCCTTTCTTTCAATATCCTGACTCCAGCAACCTTTTCAGACTTCTTACACCTTATATATCTCCAACAAGTATTCTTTGATCCAGCCCCCTTGCTGTTCCTCAGACATAGCACTTCCATTTCTCAAGGGATTTTAAATTAATATCCTCCCCCTCTGGAATAATCTTCCTCCTTATCTCTGCCTTCTGGCTTCTCTGGTTTCTTTGAAACTGGTTAAAATCCCACTGTATACAGTTAGTTATTCATGATCTCTATTAATTCTAGTGCCTTCCTCTGTTGACCATCTCCAGTGTATCCTGTCTATAACCTAGCTGTATATAGTCATTCGTGTGTGTCTCCCTCATTGGACTCTGAACTCCTTAAAAGCAGGGACTGTCTTTTGCCTTTCTTTATATCCCAAATGCTTATGACAGTGCCTGGCTCATAGTAAGCATTTAACTGATTGAACTAGCTTGCCAAAGGTTATATGGCCAATATATATCAGAGGCAAGACCTGAATCTAGAACTTCCTGATCCCTCTGTGCCATGTTGTTTTGCATTTTACAAGCAACTTCAGAAAATCCTGCACCCAGTCTTTTACCAGATTTGTCCCACATGAACCTTTATAACTTGATTGGTGCAGTATTTGTTCTGCTCCACCTGAAAACCTGGAAAAAAACACAGAACCACCAAAGAGGTTACAAAGAACTTTAATCAGGACAAGGGAGATGGTGCTCTTATGGCCACCACACAGTCATGTATACACACACCAACACCACACTGAACCAAGCTCTGAGACTCTGGGAACAATGTTTCTGGGAAAATATATGATTGATGGAAATTTCTATCTAACTGAAGAAGTTAGGGTCATACACCCACTTTAGAGAGTATAGGAAAGGAAGGACAACTGGTTGACTTACAAGGAGGCTAGAGAAAGAGGAGTCTAACTAGAGGCTAAAATTCCTGGGAGCAACCTTCAGAAAAGAGAAACTTAGAAGACTGGAAGGGTATTTAAGACTTGAGTGCCTCCCCCACTTCAGGGTGCTTAATGGTACTTAATGGGTGCTTGGTGGTTTATTGTTCAGTCTCAGCCAAGGATCAGTTTGGGGGTTTCTGGAAGGCAAGTTCCCAAGGGACAGAGGTTAATTTGAGGTTTCATATAATGAGGTTGTCACACCCTTGCCAAAGATTCAATGGAAAAAAGACTGATACTTGGACTTTTCAAGTTGTTAGTATCCTTTCTCCTCCACTAAAAAATTACTTTCTATTTATTTGCTTTGAATATAGTTCAGATTGACTTATTCATCAATGCAACTTATTTGTTGTTTCCTTTAGTGGAAAGCAAATTCACTGGGGCAAAAACTATGTGTTTTTTCCTTTTATATCCTAAAACAATACCTGTCACTAAGATACATTTAATAAATGCTCATTGAATTGAATTTCTCCCTCTATCCTAATGGCATGGGCATGGAAGGGAGATGGTGTTGACATAGAATCTAGAGACCCCAAACTTGTGGCTTAGTGAGATCTGATGAGCCCCAAATTTTAGAAATAGCTTGTAGGCTGGAGACCCCCAAAGCTTGTGTGCTTCCCTGTTCCCATGAGAATCCACCCTGAAGGGAATCTCAGGCTAACAGTTGCAGAAATTATGCCAATATGTATGCAATCTTAAGAAAAAGGTATAAAAATTAAAGTCAGCAGATGGCATATCAGAACAGCTTTCTGCAAACTTACTGAGTCTCTGGCTGTTCATTCTGCTTAGCTGTCCCACCCCCAAGATACCTAGACTGCCGGAGCAGGCTTATGGCACAACTCTTCGTGACTCATTTGATATTTCCTTGGCAGAAATCTTGGAAATGGTTTGTTACTTGCTTCTCCAGGTCATTTTACCCATGAGGAAACTAAGGCAAACAGGGTGAAGTGACTTGCCCAAGGACAGATTTGAATTCAGGTCTTCCTGACTCCAAGTCTTGTGCTCTATCGATTGTACCATCTAGCTGTCCCTCTAAACCACAATACTTCTCCTCACTGAAGAAGGAAATAGAAAATAGACACAGAAAACCATTCTAGTATCTTTGCCAAAAGTCCATGGCGTCACATAGAGACAGACATGACTAACAACGATTGTGGTTTAGAAATTTACTGAGCTGGTAAATGGAACCATGAGGCAGTAAAGTAATATTCCTTCTCAAGAAAGGTATGATATTACTTCTCTGATCACAACATCCCCTTGTCTTCAAAGTTCTCCTATTATATGATATTGATCATTTTTCTAATGTTTATGGCTATCACAGTGCCTCACAGGAGAGAGCATACCAAAAGGTTTCACATCCCCACAAAGCAACAAAAAATAAACATAAAAAAACAAAGTTCAGATGTCAACAGAGGTAATATACTTAAATAATATGTGACAATTTGGACAAGTCCTTTCCCTTATCAGGGTGTATGTTCTCATTTTTAAAATGAGAAAGTTGGTTAAAACCACCTCTAATATTTTAACCATCAATTTTAGGACCGATATTTACTAATTATGTAACCCTGGATAGTCCCTTCCCTTCTTGATGCCTGTTTTCCATAAAAGGTGGATAATATCAATACAATCAGCCTTCTAACATGGCAGTTGTGGAAAGCATTAGAGAAATGTCTATTACTACTCATCAGGAAATATATGCAAGTATTCATTAGCTTTTTCTTAAAGATTATATTGCAAGAGAGGCAGCTAGGTGGCTCAATGTTTAGAAAGCCAGATCTAAAGATGGGAGGTCCTGAATTCAAATTTGGCTTTAGATACTTCCACGCTGTGTGATGCTGGGCTTGCACCCAATTTATCTCTTACCCCAAATTGCCTAGCCCTTACTGCTTTTCAACCTTGGAACTGATACTTAGTCTCAATTCTAAGTAAGGATTTTTCTTAAGATTATATTGCAAGTAAGACATTACTTATTTGAAAAGAAACTGACACTCACTGTAAAGAAGTCAGGCCCAACTCTCCATCGTGGCTGAAGTAGCTGGTTCCTGATAAGCCAAAAGGGAGCAGTGTCTTCTCTTCTCTTCCTCGGATGTTTCTGAAGATTTGCCTACCACGATTCTCCTTCCTTACCCCCCCTGCCATAAATCACACAACCAGACACAGGAAGGGAGGCATGCTACACAGACACCCCATGCTGTGTGCAAACCCCAGCCATGTTAGCCCTCCCTAATTAGATTTTTTTTTAAATACTGTGTAAGCTAGGCAGGTGCAGAGCTACATTTGAACACTTCATTCCATTAAATCAATTAAGTTCAACATGAACTAAAGTCTTGAACTTCTAGACCTCCAGACGGTTCTATCTCCTAGTCTTAGGGGTTCAGTAGTGATTTCTATGACTTTTTTAGGGGAGTTAATTCTTCTTTGCAAGAGACAAGTTCTCACATAGTTTCATTGCTCAGAAAGAAAACATAGGAAATCTATAACCAAATTCTCAAATAGGAATTGATTGACTCTGGATATTTGTTCATACTTACATATAGGACTAAATTATGGTGTCAGCTATAGTAATTCATTCAGTAATTTGGTCTGATTGAAACCTTCTGTTGGATTTTAAAAACTATTTGAGATTGGTGCTTAGAACAATATTAAAAGGTACCCTCCTTAGCTAGTTTTTTTTTTTTAATCCTTACCTTCCATCTTGGAATTAGTACAATGTATTGGTTCTAAGACAGAAGAGTGGTGAGGGCTAGGCAATGGGGGTTAAGTGATTTGCCCAGGGTCATACAGCTGGGAAGTGTCTGAGGTCAGATTTTAATCTAGGACCTCCCATCTCTGGTCCAGGCTCTTAATCCACTGAGCCACCTAGCTGCCCTCCTCCTTAGTTAGTTTTTAACAATTTCTTATTATAATTCTATTAAATCCACTTAGAGTAAGTAGAAATACATAAGCCATACTTTCTAAGAAAATACTCTGCCTAAAAATACTATAGCAGTTGCTTAGTAAAACCAACATTAAAGAGATATATAAAAACAAAAAAAAAATGGCACATATCAGATCACCATTGCCAGATTCAAATCCTAAAAGTATTCACATGACAATTTCAGTTTCAAAAACAATTCAAAAATTAAGTTCAAGCCTCCAACTTCCTTTCGTGGATAATGAGATATTAATTCAATATTCTCATTTCCCCTCTTTGGAAAATGTGATGCTGAGGATCTAAGAACAACATCCTTTAATTCACTTTAACTATTTAACAACCATAATCATACTCAAATGGTAATTTGTATATTTGGGGTCTCATATAGAAAGGTTGTTAACACTCTTACTCACCAAATACTACTTCCACAATGAACAAATATATAGCAAATAAAAATAATCCCACTCATCCACGTCAAGAGCAAACAGAAACCAGAAAATGTTTATATGTGAGGATATATACCACAAAATACAGGAAAAAAAAGAGGGGAATAACTCAGAGACAGAGAGGGGGGAACAGAGAAGAGGAAGAGGAGAAGGAGGAGGAGGAGGAGGAGGAGGAGGAGGAGGAGAGAGAGAGAGAGAGAGAGAGAGGAGAGAGAAAGAGAGAAAGAGAGAGGAGAGAGAAAGAGAGAGAGGGAGAGAGAGGGAGAGAGAGAGAGAGAGGAGAGAGAGAGGAGAGAGAAAGAGAGAGAGGAGAGAGAGAGAGAGAGAGAGAGAGAGAGAGAGAGAGAGAGTCACTGTCAACTCCTCTCATGTTGACTTCTTCCTGAATCCTTTCCTCCCTTCAGTATCCTGAAGTGGGGTAGGCATTGTCCATCTTCCTTCTCAGAGCTGAGAGGCATAAAAACCGAAGGAGCTTGAAGATGCCAGAGTTTTAGTCTCTCCCACTCTCAATAACTCTGTCCCACATGCAGGTCAGGGGAATAGAACTCTAGGAATGAGGAGAGTCTCATATACCTATTCCAATATAGGAATCGGTATCTATTCCACATAAAGTGAACAAAGAAGACTCAGACTTCTAGTTTGAATTAAGTAGTGTATGAGGTAGTGTTATAAACAAAAAAGGGGTCCTATGGAGATATAGATGTACACTGATGTTAATGTACTCCTTTCTCTCTAACAGTTGCCCAAGAAGGACCCTGGTGAGGTTAGATGGATGGGTAACCTTTCCAGGTCCAACCTTTGGTTGGATAAATTATTATTGGGCTGTTGATTTGCCTTAGGTGACATTTGGTATCTGGCTGCATTTGACTCCCTCCCCAAGTGATATAAAGACCACTCAAGAAGGTATTTGTTGAACTTTCTTTATCTATAATCAGGGAAAGGATAAACAGGACAAGGATTGGGGATTGGAGACCCTATCAATCTATTATCTATAAACTAGTTGACAATCAGGACTGGAGGCTGGCTATTAATCAGGTGGAAGCTGGAGATTTACTCTCTCCACTACCACTGGCCCAGCCTGGCCACAGCCAAGCCAGAGAATAGGGAATGCTATTGATGTAGCTGTGTTGGTGATCTTATTCTCTCAGCTTTCTCACTACCAGTGTTTGGTGATGCACTAGCTCTCACAGTCTTTCAGGAAATATTCAGATCTATTCCTACCCTCTTCTTCCTAGACGTCCCTGCCTCCCTTCACCACCCACTCTGAGATTTTTCCAGTCCAGAGACTCTTGTCCAGAGACCTCCAGAGCCCAGAAAGACCCCTCAAAGTGGCTGTCAAGGGTATTTATACTGTGGGGCCAACCGATGTTTGCCCCTGGCTCACGGCACCTGGGAACATTCCATGTCTTCCAACTGCCTTCCCTGTCATTCAAGGTGGCACCAATCATTTCCCAGATTATGACTATAACAGTAGGTGCGAACAAAGTTCTGGTTTATATCTTTGATTGATTAATTGAAAGATTCAACAGAGAAGTTTGAGTTTTCTGTACTCAACTGGATGGAGTAGTATGGACCTCCTCCTCCAATCTTACACTAAAAGAAGAATTTTCTAACATTAAAAATAATAAAGTAGATATGTATACAAGGGGAATTCAAGGAATCCACTGGTAAAAACACTTAGCAGGCAATCCACTTTTAGTAACTGCTATTCAAACATATTTGAAGGCAATAGAAGATACATGTTTCCTTTCCTAGTATTTTAGATAAAGGTTAAGTTAATAGAAAGCAAAGGAAGATCTTTTATTTTTTTAAAAAACAGGAAATTATAGGGGTTGGGGTTTGTTTGTTTCTTCCTTATTGGCAATGAGGGAAGGGATAACTTTGTTCAACCTGTATCCACAAGAAAAAGGCCCTTCAAGCAAAGTTCACCCATATCACAATAGCAATATTAACTAATTCATAAAACTTGGAATGATGCTTGCAGATGTTTTAACAAATACCACCATTTAACTTCTTATGAAGGAGTATAATCTCTACTGAAAGCAATTTTTCCTTCCCTCTCAGTGATTATCTGAGAAAAAGTAAAGAGGACACTGAAAAGCATTTTCTTGATTCATTATCTCAGAGCTTTTGGCAAGCCCAACCTCAAGATAATTATCTTCAACTTCAGAAAAAGAAGAAAAAATATGTATGTCAACACATATGTATGTCAACACCACTGCCTTGAAGAAATGCTTAGGTTTGTAAATAGGAAAGAAAAAAATAAAAAGTATTAAATAAATACAAATTTTTTAATGCTCAGGTATTGAATACTATAAAAGTGTTAGTTTTTAAAATAGAGAATAGTCTGCAACTAGAAGAAAAATAAGTTCACTAGAGAAGTTTCTTTATTCCCTCAAGGTAAAGCTTTGTGTCCTGGAATACAAACTTCAACCTCTCTGGAGGGTTAGGAATTTAGTGCCAAATTACACTGAAATTGTTGTGATGGTCCATCTTTTGTGACACTTGTATAAATTTGAAAAATGAGCACCGTTTTTTCTTTTCTAAAATTTTTAGTTTTCTTTTCAGTTCCACATTCTTTCCCTCTGCCTCCGTCAGCCACTGAGAAGATGAAAAATATAAAACCCCTTACAAATATGTATAGCCAGGCAAAACAAATTTCTACATTAGCCATTTTAACAGACAAGTTGGGTTTTTTAAGTTCAGAAAAAGCCTGCCACTAACACAAGAACCTTAATTATCTTGTCTACTTGGAGCAAAACTAGAGTGGGACCAGTCATCCCTATCAATCAGGACAGTGCCACCCCAAAAAGGACACCAGGACCTGTCAAGGAGATAGAAAGAACAATCATTTCCTCATTTTGGGTCTCAAAAAAATGCTCAGCATTGCTTCATTTATTAGCTATAGGAAATAGCTCACAAAGAAAGAAGCCTTGCCTTATAAATGCACTTAAGGAGTTAAAAAAAAAAACTAGCAATTAAATTGCAGATTTCCATAAGTGATTGCTTATTTAAAAAGGTGAAAAATGCATTCATGTGGGAAGCCAATAAGAGAATAGATGAAAATCTGAGACTCCTCTTTTGACCCCTTTTGTGATCCTTGTGATTTCTTGTTGAAAAGTATTGTGGCCTTATTGAAAAGCTTTAAGTTCCTATCAAACCTGAATTTAAAGGGTTAACACTGTTAACCCAGCAAGGAATGCTGCTGCCTGTTATAGCCAAGGCCAAGATACTCCCCAACTTGGCTTTCTGATAAGAACCTAGTCAAAATTCAGCCTTGGCCTTGGTCTATTCTGAAGCCAATGTTTTGTGTTTTGATGTGACATAATTTGTAACTTTTGCACATCTGCAAAGTTTCAGGGGGGTTCTTTTGTGTGAAATGAGTCTTGAAATGTATATAATAAATTCCATGCTCCTGGAGCCAGAGCTGGAAGCATGAGGTAAAAGACAACTCCCTTATCCTATCCTTATTTCCTTATCAACTAAACTGTCCTTATCAGATTGTCAGAGACTACAAAGAGATCTCCACACATTCATTTAGCTAAGTTTTCTTGTTCATCATTTCTAAATCAATTGGCTCAAAAGACATCACATTCTGTGAAATTTAAAAGGCCTGGAATATAGAACAGGATAGAGGTTTTTCAAGCAGCTGTTCTACTGGGTGTGATTGCTTCGACATCATGAAAATCAGAAGTCCATTATTTTTTCCAGGTAAGTAGAAGGGGAGACCATTAACAATCAATGTTTAACTAGAGGTAGGGGAATAAATAGTTTGAGAATCTTCTCAGTCTTTGCCATCTCTTACTTCTGGTGACTTGTTTTAGGATATTTCTCTGCTTTAACCACTTTGCCAAGAGGAGAGTAGGGGCAGGGAGGAAGGATACAAATTAAATCAATTTACACAGTATGTTTTAGTACTGTACACACATACACACACACACACACACACACTTTGTTGGAAGAAGGTTGAAACTGTTAAATAAAATATGGGTTTGGAATTTTGTAGGGACTAGAATATTCTAGAAAGAGATCCCTGTCCTCCCATTATTTTGGATAGAAACTTGGTTATTATGAGGATAGATTCTAGGGATTTCTGGAATAACACATCTAAGTTCAATGGGAATCAAAAACTTGTCATTTTTATAGTAGATAATTTGGCTTTTAGAATAAGGGAGACTGGGTTAGGATTCTACCTTTGTTAATTAATAGCTGTGTAACCTTGGATGGAAGATCATGTTTCTCTGAAACTCAGTTTCTGCATCTGTAAAATTAGGTACATGAATCCTATGATTTCTAATGTCCTCAACTCAAAATGCTATTAACTTGGGAAACAAATTTCTGAATCATAGGATTTTTGAGTTTCAAGTGACCATAATCTAGTCCAGCTTCCTCATTTTACTGAAACAAGCTCAGAGAGTTGTCAACTTGAAAACAAAGAAACTACCAAAGTTGTTAAAATAAGGGTCTTTCATATGTAAAACCCAGTGGAATTGCACATTGGCTATGGGAGGGGAGTGGAAAGAAGGGAGGAAAGAATATGAATCATGTAACCATGGAAAATTTTTCATAATTAATCAATAAAATTAAATTTAAATTTAATTAAATAAAAAAATAAAATAAAATAAAGGTCTTTAATCAAGACAGGAAGGTTAATCTGGGAAGATGCACAGAACCTCAGATTGCAACATATTTATACAGATTTTGAGAGAAGGGAAGGCATAGGAAGAGAGAGGTGGGAGGGAGGGAAAGAGAGAAAATGGGGGAAAGGGAGAGAATTTGGAACTAAAAAAACTTCTTTAATGATATTTAAAATTATTTTTATATGCAATTGTGGAGAAATATGATATTTTTTAAAATTAAATTAAATTAATAATTTTAAAAGGTCACACAGCTAGTAATTGGAATTGGATTTGAACTCGTTTTTTCCTTTCTTCAGGCTCAGTATTCTTTCCAGTGCACCATCTGGCTGCCTCACATATTATGAAACTGAACTGGTAGAAATCCCCAAAATGTGCTAACTGGGTCTACTACATATTTTTGTTAGTTAATCTCAACTTGATTACCAAAGGATTACTTCCTCATTATATGATGACAATCCAACACTACTCCCTAAGTAATTTCCAATCCCATTCACCACAGAAGTTACTCCAAACCTTCTCTCTTCCACCTCCCATGCCACTTTTTCCTCTACCCTCACAACTAAGGCCCTTTTCTCATATTTCAGCTAAAAACATTCAGGCCTTTTGCACTGTTACCTTTTCTCTCCTCATTATCTCATATTTCCCTAACATCATTCCCCCAATATTTCTCCCTTAACTCTACTCATTGATGATGAGATAGACTTTCTCCTTTGCCAAGGCAAACTTTTATACCTGTACCATTGATATCATGCCAGCTTATGTTCTCCATAAATTGCCTTTTCCATTATCCCAGTTCTCTTATTTATCAGTCTCTTCTTGTCTACTGGTTCCTTACTTGTCACTTATAAACTGGTCCAAGCTGCTCCCCTCTTTAAATAACACTTACTAGAGATGACTATGCCTATTTGCTATTTTGTATCTCTCCTCCTTTTCTACTTTTTTTGAGTATGTCTCTTTTATTTCAGTTTACTTTGTTTCCTAACAATGTCATAATAATTATGTAATCATGTATCCATTTTGATCTTATATTGGTAAATGGTATAAGATATTGGTCTATATCTAGTTTCTGACAGACTACTTTCCAGTTTACACAGCAATTTTTATGAATAGTGACTACTAATTCCCAAAATTTGGATCTTTACGTTTGTCAAACACAAGGTTGCTATAATCTTTTATAATCCTTTGTTGTATGTCTGTTGTGTTCCACTGATCTATTTTTCTGTTTCTTAGCCAGTACCAGATAGTAATTTGATAATTACTGCTTTATAACAGTTCAAAATCTGGTATTGCTAGGCCTCTGTCCTTTACTTTTTTTCCATTATTTTCTTTTATATTCCTGACCTTTTGTTTTTCCAGATAAATTTTATTATTTTGGTTCAATATAATAATGGTTCAATAAAATAATGTTTTCGTTATTTAATTTCAACAATGTTTAGGTAGGTTTGTCATTTTAATTATATTGACTCTGGCTACCCATGAACAATTAACATGTCTCTATTCAAATCTGACTTTATTTGAATAAAAAGTGTTTTATAACTATATTCATGTAATTTCTGGGTTTATTTTGGCATATATACTCCTAGGTGTTTTATTCTATCTGTGAAGATAGCATTATCTCTCCTCTTGTCTATTTTTAGTTAAACAAATCAAGAAATTAAACTACCCCTACTTGACACTAAGAGAATTTGCAAGTCACTTACACAGGGAGGCTAAGACTGCCAAGAATCTCACCAGAACTCATGCTGAAGGGAGTGTCCCACCAAAGTGCCAACAAGCAGAGAGGGTCTCCTCATCAAAGAACCAAGGAAAGAATCACTACACTCACCACCACAAGCTGACACAGAATGCAGGGAAAAGATCTCCTCCAAGCCAGGAAAGGAATCTCCAGAACCAATCTCTCCAAATGCCAGGAAGGGAATCAATCTCTGGAACCAATCTCTCCCAAAACCAGGAAAGGAAAGCCAGATTCTCACCCAGCAAACCAAAGCAGGATCCTGGGGAAAAGTCTCCTCCTCGAGTCCAGCTCACCAATGCAGAGAGAGTAACTGAATCCTTGAACTAGCCTTTTAAAGCAGTTTTCTCAACGTCATTTCCTGTCACTCTTCCACTTTATAGGAATCAAGCACAGTCTTTCAATTTGCCTAGCACTGCCCAAGAGGGGGGGGGGGGGGGGGGGAGGGAGAGGCAGTGACCTTTGAAGGTGTAAGCTTACTCTAGTAAATGACTTGTGAACTCTCTTATTTAGTGTCTAGTAAGGGTACTTTAAGTTTTTTATTTGTTTCACTAAAAATAAACAAAGGGAGAGTTAATCCTATCTTCACAATCCCTCCTGTGATTCTCTGGGAGACTAGTCTCCCCAGTGAAAAATTTAATATAACTAGCTTATACCTCTAAAGATATTCTATCTAAAGGTACTTTCTAAGAGGAAACTACAATAGTTGGAGATAAGAGAGAAATAGAAGAGAGAGAGCAAAACCAATGTTTGCTAGGTGCATTGACAAAAAGCCAATTAGAGGGCAGTCCCCTTTGGCATAAGAGTTTACATTCAGAATAAATGTGTTCAACACGCTTCAGTTCAATAAATTACACCACAAAGTTTACTCTGGATCTTCTGATGCAGTGTAGGTTTCTTTATGGCACTTTCTTCAAACAGTTCGCTTTCTTGATTCAAGGTGTTAGCAAGCTTCTTTTCCTGAAATTTCTCTCAAAAAATTTTAAATCTTGGATTTTATGAAAATTATACAAATATATGGTTAGTTTAAATGGATTATCTCTTACTATCTCTTCTTACAGAACATTTTTGGTATATATAGAAATGCTAATGATATCTGTGGGTTTGTTTTCAATCCTGCTACTTTGCTAAACACATTGATAGTTTCCACTAATTTTTCTAGTTGAATCTCTAGGATTTTCTATGTATATTGTCTGTGGGGAAAAAAGACACTTTTATTATCTCTTTGACCATTCTGATCCCTTGGATTTCTTTTTCTTCTCTTGTTGTTATTGATAGCATTTCTAATTCAGTATAAAATAATATTGGGATGTTATGGAGTCAATACTGTGTATTAGCTCCAAGGCAGAAGAGTGGTAAGGATAGGCAATGGGGGTCAAGTGACTTGCCCAGGGTCACACAGCTGGGAAGTGTCTGAGGCCAGATTTGAACCTAGGACCTCCCATCTCTAGGCCTGGCTCTCAATCCACTGAGCTACCTACCTAGCTGCCCCCTTTCAAAAAATTTTTAATAAGACTGAATGTTGTCAAAAGCTTTTTGTGCACCTATTGATATATTGATTTTTGTTACTTTTTTTCTTAATGTAATAAGTTATTTTAATGGTTTTTCTTATAGTAAATGATTCCTGATATAAATCCTGTTTGGCCATACCGTACAATCTTTGTAATATATTATTGTGTTCTCCTGACTAATATTTTGTTTAGGATTTTTGTATCTACATTCATTAATGACATTGGCCTACAATTTTCTTTCTCTGTTTTTGCTCTTCCTGGCTTAGACAGCAGTACTGTTAAAATCCCACGTGATAGTTTTGTTATCTATTTCCATCTGTAACTCCTTTAGCCTTTTCTTTAAAATTTTGGTGCATATGTCTAGTTTTGGTAATTGTTCATTATTCTATGGTACTTTTTAACATAATATAATTTCTCTGTTTGTTTCCATTAATTATATCTATTTTAGCTTTGACTTTGTCTAAGATCATTATGGCTACCTTTCCTTTTTTTTAAGCAAGATGAAGCATAATATATTTTAGCCCATTCCTCTATTTTGATCCTGTCTGTATCTCTCATCTTTAAATGTATTTCACATATTATTGGGTTTGGGATTTTTATCCATTCTGCTCTTTCCTTTTTAGGGAGAAGCAATCAGGAACTTCATTCTTCCAGGATTCCCACCCAACTCCAATCCCACTCATTTACACATATATGCTCCTCTTCTATAGTTGAGTTTAGTACAGTATCTATTCAGCATATGTAGACCCCTTCCAACCTTCCCTCAGCTGGTCGAAGGTTCTGAAATTGAGGCTGTGGCCTATACAGCTGTCTCCAAGCTCTGTCATCTGTTTATTTTGTCATCAAACTGCCACCTGGAACCCTCCCATCTTCTT
>NC_058130.1:712380439-712401901 GCF_016433145.1 Gracilinanus agilis | reverse complement strand
AAGAGAAGAGAAGAGAAGAGAAGAGAAGAGAAGAGAAGAGAAGAGAAGAGAAGAGAAGAGAAGAGAAGAGAAGAGAAGAGAAGAAAAGAAAAGAAAGTGTGGAGTAAGAAAACCTGAGTTTTTTATGTTCTCTCTTAGTTAGAAAATCCCACATCTCTCTAAAACTCACTTTCTTTATATAAAATTAGGTGCATAGATCCTATGATATCTGATATCCATCTTAACTCTAAATCCTATTATCCTGGGAAACAAATTCCTAAATCTTGGGATTTTTGACCTTCAAGTGACCATAGAGATAATCTAGTCCAACTCTCTCATTTTGCACAGGAAGAAACAAACTCACAGAAGTTAAGATGAATTTGAAAGGAAGAGAATGAAACATTTTACAAATATTATCTTGTTTGATCTTCATGAAACTCTATGAGGTAGGTCCTGAAGCAGAGGTTAAGTGACTTACCCAAAGTCACAAAACTAGGAATTGTTTGAGGCCACATTTGAACTCATTTCTTCCTGACTCCAGACCCAGTGCCAAAGAATCTTAAATGCCATAACAGATAATTTTTTATATTTGACTCTAAAGTTAATAGGGAGATTCTGGAGTTTACTAGGTAAGGGAAGTGACATGGTTAGTTTTGTGCTTTAGGAAAATCTTTGTCAAATGAGTAAAAGATGGATTGCAGTTTGAGGTAAGGAGACTTAAAATAGAGTAAGCAAGAGGAGATGAAGGCCTATGCTTGGTGTAGAGAGAAGAGGTAATGTATGAGAGATGTTGTAAAGGTTAGAATGGCAACACTTTAAAAGAGATTTGATATTTGGGGTAAATAAGGATGAGGAGTCCAGGTTATTACTGACGTTGCAAGTCTGAAAGACTGGGAGGATAGTGTTGCCCTTGATAGTAATAGGAAAGTCTGAAAAAGGGGAAGGTTTATAGGAGAAAATAATGCTTTGTTATATTTGTTATATTTGTAGTTATATTATATATACTTGTTATATTTGTAGTGTCTAATTCAAGATTTCTAATTCAAGATTTCTAAAAGGCATGTGGTGATGCTAGACTGGGGTTCAGAAAAAAGATTTAGGACAGATATATAGGGTTAGCTAGATAGAATGGTGGATAAAGTGTGAGGCCTAGATTCTGAAGGACTTCGGTTCAAATTTGGCCTCAGATACTTTCTAGTTATGTGACTATAGGCAAGTCACTTAACCTTGGTTACCTAGCTCTTACCAGTGTTCTGTCTGTGGTCTATGGGCAGAAGGTATGGCGAGGAATCTGAATTAGATCTTAGCAGGCACGTGGTCATTTTATATATTACCAACATGGCCTTAATTAGAATATTCATACTTCTATTTATCTCCATCTATATTTACTATAATCTTAACAGAATTAATTCTAAGGCAGAAGATGATGAGTCTTTTTTTTTAAGGATAGATATATAGATTTAGGAGTCACCTTGCATAAAGATGAAAATTGACTTATGGAAGAAGATAATATCACCAAGCATGATAGAATAAAGGGAGAAGAAATAGATACTTGTCAGAAATTAAGAATTCTCTGGGCCATTATTCTGAGCTTAAGATCTGAACCTTAATTGTGGAAATTAAAGCTGGAGCTCACACCACGGCACAGCCCATATGGCAAATACCCCCTTTAGATGTTCAAAAGCATGTTTTATAGGTTTTTTATAATTAATTAGCTTAAGTCATTAGCAAGGCAAAAGGAACAAAATATGTTAAGAAACATGCTATGGAGTTTGGTAACAACAAATTTGTAACATTTGATATGAAGTCAGAAGTTCCAGTACAAGGTTAAGATAAGCAAATCTAATCTTCCAGAACTTATACTACTCCTAGAAGAGTTAAGTCAAAGTAACATTTCTTGTCCATAATACTCTGAGGAGCCTGTAGTTGGCATAGATCATCACAGGATCACACAACACCTGAACATGCCAAAGTTGTTTTCCTATGATCTCATCAGTACAGGTCACCATTCCAAATGATAATATGTGATCACTTTGTTTATGATCAATAATATAAAAGCAATATAAAACAATTCTCCTTTCACATTTAGGAGCTGTTCATGGTTAGTGAGAATGACAAAGATTAAAATCCAGCTAAGAAGATAAAGAAAGAATGGCTTTTTTAAAAAAAGGTAAAAACTATGAGAAAGAAGTGTCAAAAAACCTAGAGGGAATAGAACATCCAAGATGAGATAGATCAAGATAATATCAAAGCCTGCAAAGAGGTCAGGAAGGATGAGCACTGAAGAAAGACATTTGTTGTCATTTTTCAGTTGTTCAGTTGTATCTGACTGTTCATGACCCCTTGGATCATAATACATTAGGCCTTTCTATCCTCTACTATCTTTTGAAGTCTATCCAAGTTCATGTTGCTTCCATGACATCATCTATCCATTTCATCCTCTGCCATCCCCTTCTCCTTCTAATTTCAATAATTCCTAACATCAGTGTCTTTCCCAATGAGCTCTGTCTTCTCATTGGGTGGTCAAAGTATTTAAACTTCAGTTTCAGTATTGGACCTTCTAATAAACTGTCTGAATTATTTTCTTTAAGTATTAACTTATTTGATCTCTCAAAAGTCTTCTCTAGCACCACAATTTGAAAGTGGTGATTCTGTAGTACTTAGCTTTTCTTATATTTCAATCCTCACAGTCATACATTGCTACTGGAAAAACTACAAGTTTGACAATACAGGCATTTGCACTAAGATGATGTCTCTGCTTTTTAGTTTACTGTCCAGATTTGCCATGATTTTCCTGCCAAGGAGCAAGCAGCTTATAATTTTCATGGCTGCAGTCACCATCTGCAGTGATCTCTGAATCCAAAAATATAAAATCTGGCACTGCTTCTATTTCTTCTCTCTTTTCTAGGTAACGGGACCAGTTGCCATGATCTTAGTTTCCTTAATGTTATGCTAGTTTTAAGCCAGTTTTTACATTTTCCTCTTTCACTCTCATCCAAACACTTTTTTTCTTTCTTACCTTCTGCCATTAGAATGTTGAGAGTTCTAAAGGAACATTTAAGATTAACCATTTGTTAATAATTATTGCTTTTTGCTCTAGACATTCTTTCAATATTTCATTTTTCCTAATTTCAATTTTTAACCATAGTTTTCTAACATTTCAAGTTCCAAATTCCCTCTCTGCCTGCCCTATTCTCCCCAGATGGTAAGCAATCTTATATAGATTATACATGTGATATCATGCAAAATATATTTCAATAATTATTATATTGTGGAAGAAGCTCAATATAAAAAAACTATGAGTAATATAAAGTGAAATGCTTCAATCTGAATTCAGATTCCATCAATTCTTTCTCTGGAGGTGGATAGAATTTTTCATAAGTCCTTCATAATTGTCTTGGATCATTGTAACAGTGAAAATAACTAAATCTTGATTATTGTACAATATTGCTGTTATTGTGTAAAGTATTCTCTTGGTTCTGCTTACTTCACTTTGTATCAGTTCATGTATGCCTTTCCAGGTTTTTCTGAAATAATCTTGCTTGTTATTTCTTAGAGCACAATGGTATTCCATTACAATCATATACCACAACCTTTTCAGTCATTCCTCAATTGGTGGACATCCCCTCAATTTCCAATTCTTTGCCACCACAGAGAACTCCAACAAATATTTGCATATGACTAGGTCCTTTCCCCTTCACCTTTCAAAATAATTCTCAATAAGATACTGATAATGGTATTGCTAGATCAAAAATGGACAGATTTAGAACCCTTTGAACATAGTTCCAGAGTGCTTTCCAGAATAGTTGGATCAGTTCACAGCTCCACCAATCATGTATTAGTATCCTAATTTTCTCATATCCCCTCCAACATTTTTTATTTTCATTTTCTGTCATATTAGCCAATCTCATATGTGTGAGCTGTTTCCTCAGAGTTGTTTTAATCTGATTTTTTCTAATCAATAGTGATTTAGAACTTTTTTTCATATGACTATAGATAAATTTAATTTCTTTATCTGAAAACTACCTATTGATATCATTTGACCATTTATCAACTGGGGAATGAATTGAATTCTTATAAATTTGATTCTGTTTTCTATATTTTTGAGAAATTAGATCTTTATCAGAGATATTATAAAATTTTCCCCAGTTTTTTGCTTTTCTTCTAATCATTGTTGCATTTGTTTTGTTTCTACAAAAAATTGTTTTAATTTAATATAATAAAAAGGATTCGTTTTACTTATAATGGTATCTCTTTTGGTCATAAATATTTCCCTTTTCCATAGATCTGACAGGTAAACTATTCCATGCTCCCTTAATTTGCTTATGCTATCACCCTTTATTTATAAATGATGTGTCCCTTTTAACCTTATATTCATATACAATATTAGATGGTGGTTTACCCTCTGCCATACATTTTTCCAGTTTTCTCAGAATTTTTTGTAAAATAGTGAGTTCTTGTCCCAAAAGACTGGAACTTTGGTCTTATAAGGCACTGAATTATTATAGTTATTTACTACTATGTATTGTGTACCTGATATATTCCATTGATTTACCACTGTATTTCTTAGACACTACCAGATTTTTTTTGATTACTCCTTTATAATACAGTTTGACTTTTAATATGGCTAGGTTATCTTCCTTCACATTTTCCATGATTTCCCTTGATATTCTTTATCTTTTGTTTATAATTTTTCTTCAAGCTGTATAAAATAATATTTTAGTAGTTTGACTGGTATAGAACTGGACAAATTAAATAATTTAGGTAGAATTTTCATTTTTATTATATCAACTTAGCTTAACCAAAAGCAATTTATATTTTTCCACTTGTTTAGTTTTATTTCTATGACTTTATTTCTGTGAGAAATATTTTGCAATTGTGTTCATATACTTTCCAGTTTTGTCTTGGCAGCTAGACTCTCAGGTATTTTATTTTGTCTGTAGTAATTCTATTTTTTTAACATTTACATAGAATTTTTTAATATTTCATTTTCCCTAATTACATGTAAAAATAATTTTTAACTTTTTTTAATTTTTAAGTTCCAAATTCTCTTCATCATTCCTATCCTCACTCACTCCCATCCTTCTTCCCTCCCAGAGACAGTAAACAATATGATATAGATTTTATATGTACAGACATACAAAACATTTTTCAGAAGGAGAAGGAGGAGGAAAAGGAGAAGAACAAGAACAAAAAGAACAAGAAAAGGAAGAGGAATGGGGAGAGGAAGAGGAAGAAGAAGGGGAAGAAGAAGAGGAATAGGAAGGGGAAGGAAGGAAGGAAGAAAAGAAGGAAGGAGGGAGGGAGGAAAGAAAAAGAAAGTGAAATATAGTATGCTTTTGTCTACATTCAGACTCCATCAGTTCTTTCTCAGAGGGCAATTGGCATTTTTCGTCATGCATCTATGGAATCATCTTAGATCATTGCATTGCTGAGTATAACTAGGTCATTCATAGTTGTTCATCAAAAATTATTGTTGCCATTGTGTACAATCTTCTGCTCACTTCACTTTGCATCAGTTCATATTTTTCTGAAACCATTCTGCTCACTATTTCTCATAACAATGGTATTCCATCACAACTATATATCATATCTTGTTCAGTCATTCCCCAATTGATGAGTAACCTCTCAATTTCCAATTCTTTGCTATCACAAAAAGAGCTGTAATAGATATTTTTGTAAAAATAGGACCTTTTCCATTTTTTATCTCCTTGAGGTACAGACCTACTAGTGGTTAATGCTGGAACAAAGGGTATTTTAGAGTCCTTTGGACATAGTTCCAAATTGCTTTCCAGAATGTGGAATCAGATCACAACTCCATGAACATTGAATTAGTTCCCTCATTATTCCCTCATCCTCTCCAACTTTATCATTTTCCTTTTCTGTCTATAGTCATTTTAAATAGATTTTCTATCTCTTCTTGCTGGGTTTTGTTGGAAATATACAGAAATGTTGATGACTTATGTGAGTTTATTAAATATCCTCCAACTTTGCTAAGCTGTTAATGAAACTATTTTTAAATTTTATTTTCTAGGGTTCTCTATTATGCCATCACATCATCTGCTGTTATGGTCTGTGTAGATGACTGCTAAAGGAGCACATGGAGACAATGCAATCCAAGCAAAGGGAAGTCTTTATTTCTAGCGTGCTAGGGGAAGCTCAGCAAGAGTTCTGGGGGAACATAATCAGGGTAAAGATTATATACGTTCAGGGTTCCGGGTTGGTACTATGTGAAAGCAGGATGTTGCTTGGGCATCGGCAGACTTAGGGGCGCCTTGCAGTTCCTGGAGTGGAACTTCTGTAGCCTTTGTAGTTAGTCGTTTTTGGCCATCTCCCCAAGCATGTAGGGTGGTGGTCGTTCAGCCAGTTATGGTGACCGTTTACTGCATTACATTCCCCACTTCCGGATGTCCATAATGAGGAATCTTCCTCATGGCCACATCATCATATGTGTCAGTGGAGACCGTGGCCAAGGGTTGATACCGCTGCAGCAAGACCATGAGCTGGACAGTGTTGATACGGTCTTTAACGAACCGGACCAAGCAGTTAAGAATGCAGGGGCCTTTAGTCAGGAGGAGGAATCAGAGTCAGGTAAGGGTACATAGTGGGAGCAAAGGAATTTTCCTGCCTGTACAGAATTTGCCTGAAAAATGTCTACACTAGAGCGGTACAATGTCCTATGTCATCTCCCCTCTCCTCCAAATATTTAAGGTAATGGGGCGATGGTTTCAGCCTTCTGTAGCTTCTTCATAGAAGGAGGAGAAACTGTGGGCACAAGGTTTTCAGGGACATGTCTGCAGCAAGTGCCAGGGTCTTGAAGGCTTGGAGACTTGAAGGACGTGTATTCAGAGACTGTTTCCCTGGACTGGCAGACACAGGTCACAAGGGGGAGCATAGAACCTAGGACTGGGGCAAAAACTAGAACACCAGATATAAAGAGAGAAAATTTAGTACAATAGAAACTGATATTAAACCTTAACATTTGGGTATCTTAGCCAACAGACTACATCTCCAGAAATCATCCTCGGATAGGAATTGATCCTTTTAGGAAGTTTGATTCCTAAGTTGTTTGTAGAGTTGGCATGTGATGTTTCTGTTACAGAATACCCTTTTGCAAAGCTCACATTAATAGGGCATCTATAAATACTTGAATAACAATATTTTACAGATAAATTTCTTTATCCCAGATTCTGGAGGAAATCCAGAAAGTTTTGGGTTATATTTCCAAGCTCAAGATCCAAACTTCAATTGTGGTAAACTAAGGCTGCAGCTACAAGTCATTTATTACTAAACTTCACCTTACTTCTCAAAGCATGTTTCCTTACAATTTGATAATTTTCAATTATCAACCTAATGGGTTGTTTGGGGAAATGGAAACTTTAATTTTATAATTTGCCTCATGTGCTGATTATGTAACTTGTCACAAAAAAGGTAGAGAGGGAAAACATTTCCTCACATCCCAAGGGACACGTAGTGATGGAGCTTCATGTACAGGCCAAAGCTGTTACTGGCTTATGCCATCGCTGTGCCACTCAAAGATTAGTAGTTTAGATGGGCAGAAGAGGTCCAGTCCAGGTTGAGCCCTAGAATTGCCTCTCTAACCATCACAGAACATTCTCTGTATCACCATTAGATCCCAGAAGCCTTCTCCTTCCTTAAAAGATAAGTCTTACCCATTACAGCTTAGAGAAATCTGCTAAGCAGTAGTCTAGAAACAATTTTCCATTCCCTCAAATAAGCCTTTCACATACCTACAAGGCTGATCACTCAGTTGTTCTTACATATTTTGTTAATAATTAACATCTTACACTTTAGTCACAAAACCTGAATTAAGGAACAGGAGTGCTGGATTGAGCAGCTCCATAGTAAATAGAAATCAGGGCTGTATTATCTCCTGAACCTAGTCCATCTGAAGGACTAAGACAAGGCTATATAAGAATCATTTCAGGATAACTGTCCAGAGAAATTTCAAAATCATTTGTGATTTTTCCAACACCATATACATTAATTTTAAAAATTATCTCTAGGTCATCTTCGCCTTTTCTGATTCACTGTTACCATCTTAAAAATAAACATACCAATTGGTATCCTTGCAAATGTTAAGCAATAACTCTTAAGAATTGAGACACTGTACCTTTAGCATAGGCTAAACTGAAACTGTAAGTTTCAGTTCATAGTACAAATTGGTAAACAGAGGTAACAGAATCTATGATACAGTCAGGTTTACAATGAGCTTTTGCTTACATTCAAACAATTCTTAAAATACATGTTTTAGCAGCAATTCACATAAAAATCATATTTAGTCAATAAGTACTTCCCTGCCCCCAAACCAGGCGGCCTCCAAGAGACTTGTGGTTCTGATTTCCTCTTTCCAGATGTGGTCAGAAAGCCTCTGAAAACTTCCATTTCTAAGTGCCTGAGAAAATCCTTATTGCCAGCTTTGCACAGAGCAGAGCTAAGCTGGCAAGTCACATTTGATTGGTCACTGTACCTCTCTTAGTCTGTTCACATGAGGCTATTCTATATGTTTGTTCTTACCCATAATAATATTTTTTAAACAAATTGCATGTTATTCCTTAGATCATGAATTTCTTCTCATACATTGCACATGCTTTTAAAATCATTTTTATATCCTAATAAGTTACAATGCTGTCCAAATTTCTATATTCATAATATACTAGATTCTTAATGCATATATTATTTTTGAATTAACAAAATTTGAAACCCTAATGTTAATTATATTTTTACGTGTTGCTTAATATGATGGTACAGATCTTAGAGTAACAATTTTACATGCGTATATGTTTACCCCAAATTCAGTCTGATAAGCATTTTTGGTAAGTCTGATTATTTAAATCTGTATTTCACATACTGCAAGTCCTAATAGATAGCTTTTCAATATAAGTTTTGTGCATTCTTAAATTTAACTGAAATTCCACTTTTTAACTAGTAGTCAATTAATTTACACTATATGTAATAAAAAGGTAAATAAGAATAGGGTAAATTAGGGGGTTTTGGTCCTTTGGTGGGAAAGGAGGGTGCAATAGTGGATTGAGGTGGTAAGGAGAGATGTAAGGGAATGGCTGAGTTTAGGGAAATAGAGGAGAAGGTAGTATAATGAACAGTAAGGGAGATGATGAGGTAATTAGGGGAGGCAGTTGCAACAGGGAGACACTCAGACTAGAGACAGAGGTTACTGGGGAAGGAAGGCTGGACTCTTCCAGGGAAAATGGTATTTCTACAGACACAAAGGTTAGGGCAGGCAGAAGTGGTTTGAATCTGACTAGAGGGCTTTCTAGTCAGTTTCTCAAGTCCACCAAGGAGTCCCAAGGCTCCTCCCTGTCAGTGAAACTGAAGGGTTTCCAGGAGGAAGTATAGAGACAACTACTTCCTCCCAAGATGGACGCCTCCAGCTTCCCTCCTTCAACCCTCACTTATCTTCAAGCCAATGATTTAGCAAGGGGTTTGAATAGGTAACAATGGGGTTGATTAAAGTTTCAGGTTTGATTATCAAGGAGAGAGAGGTACAAGGTTCCCTGACAGCCACTAGGGAGAAGCTCCAGATGGGGGAGGGTCACAGGAATGGCTTGGACAGAGAGAGCCTGCTCTCTCTCAATCAGGGATGTCTGGCTGCCCTTGAGGTTAGGGAGTACTAAAACAATAAAGCAAGGGATAGTTTGTTTCAAGGGTAAGCCCTACTTGTCTATGGGGGAACTAAATCCTCGAAGTCTAATTGCTACAACCCAAAAATCCACCCTTCTCCCAAAGCCCAAAGGAAAATCAGGAAGGTAATAGGGGAGTGGAATAGGGAAGGTCCAGAGAAGTTAGCTAAGCTCCAAAAATCCAAAAACAAAAGCATAGATTCAAGGCAACGTTTCAGCCTGAAGGCAGAGCCCAGTTGGCCCCTCCACTCTTCACAAGCTTCTGGGACCAACTGTCCTTTGTCAGAGTTCTAAGGCTGGCCAACTGCCAGAAGTTCTACAGTTAGGTTTTGCTGGGTAAATGCCTTGATTGCATCTCTGCATTACATAAACCATCAGTACCTATTCAATTCCTTAGCAAATATATATTCTAATAGGTAGAGAAAGGTCCATGAGTTTTGGGGAGAATGGGCAATGTTTTTTAGCTTCTCATAACTACTTCCTGCTGAACTGGAGTGACGTGGATGATTTGCTCTCAACATATAATTTTCTCATGGACCAGTCTATCTAAAGGGGTCTAATTTTGAAATGTAAGCCAATTGTATTGTTCTAATAATCTTTAAGTTAAATTTTCACTCACATCAGTGTGATTAATGTTAGGTTGAATTCACGGTTGTTTAAAGAAGCTTTTTCACTCTTGGTTAAGCACTGAACAAGACTATTTAAACCACAAGTTATTTTTTCTCTTTTATGTGGATTTTTTATGTTTTTTATTTCTTTTGCAATTGATTCATATATCTTATAACTCAGCCATGTATCCCTGAGTGATCCCTGTTTGTTATTATCTTCCTCATGGGGGGCTTTCTTATTATTGTGAACTTTGATTTGAATTTAGGAAATTTTAGGATAAGAAATTTGCTACCTCCCAGAATCCAGACAATGAACCTATTTGAAGAAGATGCCATGAAGATACTGTACAGACCACACACTGCATCAAGAAGATCCAGAATTGAACTTTGGGATGTGAATTTGAACTTTGGGTGTGTCGAAAGCATTTGTTTAGAATGTATACTTTTATGCCAAAGGGGACTGCCCCCAAATTGGCCTTTTGTTAATCTAGCAATCATTGATTTTGTTCTTTTTTTATTTTTGATTATGTTTTTATGATCCATTGGGGAGACTGGTCTCCCAAAGGATCACAGAGGGGTATGTATAAATCGAGATTTTGAACCTTGGTCTTCATCCCCCATTAGTTTTCCCAAAATTCCCTTTAATCTCTCCTGCACCTCCATGTTTGTGTGGTCACGTGATTGTTTTATATTCGGCTGTAACTCCTCCCTCTTCCTCTTTTGCTCTGGTGAGCAGTCTGAATAGCTAGATCTCTTGCTTTAGTTATTATTAATAAAATTTTATTAAATATAATATTTAGTTATTGGATATTAATTTTAAAATCCACAGGACAAAGGCAAATTTGTGGGTTCCATAAAACAAGGTCACCACTACTTATCATTTTAAGGAAAGCTCCATTTATTCCAATGCTCTCTAGTACTTTTAACAGGAGTGGGTGTTACATTTTGTCAAAACTTTTTCAATAGTTATTGAGGTAATCATATGATTTCTGTTGGTTTTGTTATTGATATGGGAAATTATACTGATAGTTTTCCTCAAATCAAACCAAACTCTAGGGGCAACTAGGTAGCTCAGCAAAAAGATGGCTAGTTATTAATATATTAATTTCCTCCATGATTTCATTGAATTGCTCTTGGGTTTTTTCTCCTAATTTTTCCTCAACCTCTCTCATTTGGTTTTAGAGACCTTTTTAAGCTCTTTCAAAAGTTCTTTTTAAGCTTGTGGCCCTTTATTGAATTTCTTTACTATTTTTGATGTAGATATTTTAACTTTCCTGTCCTCTGAGTTTGAGCCATGATCTTCTCAGCCATAATAGCTATCAATAGTTAGAGTTTTTTCCTTATTCATTTTTATTTGCTTTTAAACTTTTTTTTTTCAATTTTAGTGGCTAGGTCAATAGATTTAAATGTTGGCTTTTTACTGGATAATCAGGGCTCCTACTGTGCTAGAGCTGTGATGGTGAACCTTTTAGCAACTGCATACCATGCCCTGCCCCCCCAGAGACCAAGTTCCATACCCTGCCCCCCTATTGAGTGCTAGGCACACACCTCCACCCCCAAACCCCACACAAAGGGGAGTGAGAAAGTGTTCCCTTTGGGCAACTGGGCAGAGGGGCAGGTGAAGTAAGGAATATCCTCAGCATGTGTAGAGGGGGGAGGGGAGTGGCCCAAGACTCTGCTCCCCTTAAACTCTGCCACCTGTGAACACCCATGTTACCCCCAGTGCACTCTAATTGGGCTGCTGGGCAGAGGGGAAGGTGATGTGAAAAAATGTCATCAGGCATGGTAAAGAGGGAGAAGAGTGCGACTCTACCCAAGTCCCTCTGCTTTTCTAGTAATGAACTCTGGGGTTTGAGGGGGAGAGCTGTGAACGTGCCCACAGAGAGCCCTCTGTGTGCCATCTTTGGCACCCATGCCATAGGTATGCCATCATTGTGCTAGAGTATATTACCTCAGGTTTCAGAATATTTTGTATGTGTTTGTTTTTATCTGGTTCCTATTTAGTTTTTCCACTTTTTATACTCCAGGGTCTGATATAATCCTAGATCCTCTTTTCAAGCTCTAGTCTATGACAACTCAAGCCAGTGGGCAATTGTGCCATTGCTTCTGCAAATAGTCCACCTCCCACTGTGGTTGCAATGAGGGACTCCACTCTCCTGGAAGTGACCACAGTTGACCAGCCCCAGTCCCTCAGCAACCATACTTACCAGTGCCTAATCCCTCCTCATTCCTCCTCCTCTCCCTCTACCAAAGCCTAGAACAGAGCAGGGGTCTGGTCCCCATTTATCTGGCCTCCAAAATCCCTCACTCACTAGAAGTGATGCTGGAGCTCCTGCCCTCATGGCCCTGTGCTTACTGTCTCCAGAACTGAGGTAGCAGCAGACACAACTGTTTCCAAGACCCTCTACATGAGGATTCCAGGGATATCTTCCTGGATTCAGGCTCCCAAGTTTAGCAAACCAGATGAGGTGGGTTCCACATTTTCTCTAGGTTCTTGTTTGTCTTTGTCTTTAGTGTAGATTTTGTGGAGTTTATTTGTGGAAGGCATCCAGAAGTCTGGGAACTTCAAGCCCTACTCACTATCTTCCCACAATGCATGAAATTTGAGATTTTAAACTGATAACAGTAGTAATTACATTGCCATATATGATTCTGTTAAATCCAAAATTTGTGTAATAAGGATTTCTATTCATTTAAAATCTTCAGAAAAGTAACTCATCTCCTAATGAGAGATAAACATAAATTTTTAATTGCTTCACTAATTAGGTATAATAATTAAATAACCTACAGGATTAGGAAATTAAATGCCAAGTAAATTCCTTTGATGTTAGTATATGAATGCTTCTCCAGGATAAAAGAGGTTAACTTGGAGATGATAGCTTCTCCTTTGAAGTCATTCCATTTACTAAAATCTCTACTTTGAGGAACTAGGAGGGATTTTTAAATTTTGCAGTTTTACTAAATGAGCTATATTTAATAAAAATGAGATGACATTTGTAACTAATTAGTCTTATGTCTAAAAAAACTAATATATTTGAGAAAAATTCAGTGAAGATTAAGTCTAGAGAGTATTAAAGGCTAGAGGAATTAAGCAAGTAGAAGAAAGCAAGAAAAGTATTGGATAAGAAAACAAGAAAGGTCTGTAGGATTTTAAATTATTATCCAGCAAATCCAAATATTAATTTTATAAAGTTTATTAATAATCACTTGAAGTAGAAGGAATAAAAAGGAAATAGAAGTAAAGTATTTAACAAAATTAAGACCATATCACTAAGTTCTCATTTCCTGTTTAAAAAGCCCACTCCACCAAAGCCCCAGCAGGAAGAGAAGAGAGTGAGAGGAGAGGCTACACCAAATTTATATTCTCCCTACATCAGCATGTAACATGAGGAAAATAGGGTGCTGGGAATTGTAGTTTTTAGGGTAGCAGATTCTAATTACACAAACCCCCTGTGATCCTTTGGGAGCCTAGTCTCCCCAATGGATCATTTAAACATAACTATCTTATACCTCTAAAGATCTTCTAACTAAAGGTGAATACAATATTGCACTTTCTAAGAGGAAACTATGATAGTTAGAGATAAGAGGGAAATAGAAGAGATAGAGAGCAAACCCAATGTTTGCTAGATGCATTGACAAAAAGCCAATTAGGGGGCAATCCTCTTTGGCATAAGAGTTTACCTTCAAAATAAATGTATTCAACTGCCCACAGTTCAATTTCACTACATTCCAAAGTTCATTCTGGATCTTTTGGTGCACACAATGTGAGGAAAGTGGGGTGTTGGGAATTATAGTTTTTAGGGTCTAATTGCACATGTCCATACCTCCTGGAGGAATATAAAAGGACAAGAAGAAAGAGAGTTTAAGCAAGTTGGCATGAGAAATGAATGGATAAACTATCAAATAAAAGTTGAGGTCTATTTATTCTAAAGAGTTTGAAAGTAAATGGTTTGGGAGTTTAAAAAAATAGATTTGAAAAAAGGTCTTATCCCACTGAAATAAACAAAGATACTGGAAGTTTTTAGAGAAATGCCTCTTTGACAACTATTGCATGTTTCCCTCTTCAAATTAATATAAGATAATAAAATAAATTTTATAAAATTTCAAGATTTCTTTTATCTATCAGGTAGTTAGTTCATTTGTATTTGTTTCATCAACAATCATCAGATTGTTGGAGAGGACAGTGTTTCTTAAAGTAGTTGTTCTAAAGGTCTTTGTGAAAAATCACTGACTTTTCCCTGCCTGGTCTAAATAGTGTAAGGGTGAAAAAGGGGTTTTATGGGTCCAATATATTAAAAGATGGTCGCCAGAGGATTGAACTACTATCAATCCTCAATTAAGAATAATCTCAAATCAAAATTGACTTTTATGGAAGTTTATTTACATAAGAGAGAGAGAGGAAGTAAGGAAATAAGAATCTATCCCACCAATTAATCCAGGCAGATCTTAACCCTCAGCCGAGGGTTAAAGGGCCTGAGGCCCAGAGGTAAATGGAGCAAACTTCATTCACAGAGCCTATAAAAAGAAGTTTCTTAATAGAAATTCAGGAAGATTCAGTCTTTAAACTCACCATGTGGAACCGTCTCGGTCACAAACCAGCAAGGCTCCCTCAGAACCCCTTCACAAAACCAGTAGCCTGTCACCAGACACCCTCTTCCACCGAAGACCCCTCACTCACTCAACTCCCTCTTTTAAAAGGCTCACTTATGCATCACTTCCTGTGCCTCCCTCCTAATTTGCATGTCCAATCACAATAGACAATTCTCATAGACCACCTAGGGGGTAGGTCAGTCGATTCTGATTCGCCCCTTACTCTAGCACAAGATTGGAAGTACTCTCACTTTTGGTGATTAAATGTAAAGATGGGCCGTGTAGACTTAATCTAATTATCACAATTAAATTAAATATATCCATCTATATCATGTTACAATTAAAAATGATAAAGACTAGGATTATAAGAGAAATTAATATTTTAATTGCCATGGTCATGTTGGTAAAATATATATGATCGCGCCTGACTATCTTTAAAATTACCACCCATCTGTATCTCCACCCATCTTCTTAGTCTCCCACACCAGAGAGCCCACTCAGTTAACAAAGAGGCTGTCTCCAGGCCGCCCTCCGAATTTAAGCTGCCCTATACATTTGGATGTTCCCATGTCCAAAAACCAGAAACCCATTGGATCACGGGGAATGTAGTCTCAAAGTCCCCATGTGTCCACAGGAAGTTTGTAAGATACTTTTAAATGGCACCTCCCTGAATTCCAAACACACATTTCCCCCTGAGATCCAGCAAAAAAAAAAAAAAGGTTGGCCCTTTTTCTTCGCTGGATCTGTAAATATAGACAACTTCTAAATTTCAGGAATTTGGGGGATAAAAGAAATGGGTAAAACTAGCCGCATTGACAAAAAGCCAATTTGGGGGCAGTCCCCTATTAGCATAAGAGTGTACATTCAAAACAAATGCGTTCAACTCATTCAACTCCCCATAGTTCAAATCAACTGCACCCAAAGTTCGATTTTGATCTTCATGGTCCAGTGAAGGGTCTTTAGGCATCTTTTTGGTGCCTTCACCAAACAGGTTCATCATCTGGATTCTGGGGAGATGGCAAAATCCTTATCCTGAAGTTACTCTCAAAAGAATTTAAACTTTACAATCAATATTATTTGGTAACAGTAGGGAGTGATGTGCCCTTTATCTGCCCTCTTGAAACACACTGGTAAGGTTAAGGTTAAGATGGGGAAATAAAGGGCAATAATTTGACTTTTGTCTGCCAAAGAAAAAGGTCTAAATGTGAAATTGCCTCCTAGTACTTATTTAGACTTGTCTCATTTTGAGCATACATTCTGTTGTAAGAATACTAGCCAAGAGTTGGTTAGAATAAGGAGTGAAATATTTCCAGACCATGAATGCAAAACCTATTAATTGCTGTCAAGTCTGCTGAGAATTCCTTTTAATAAAGGATACTAGGGAACAGGGAAACTCAAGAAAGGTTAAAAAGTCATAGGCAATCTACTCTGAGTCTTTTCCAGTTTGTGAAAATGAACAGATGCTTCTCAGATGGCTTAGAGGTGTTAACATGCCTCTGTTCATGGTGAAGTCTCTTGCTAGGAACATAGTAAGAACCAAAATGGCAGCCCAAGTCCTTATCACTTCAGATAATCTGAGTTGAGTAAATATGCTTTATATGAGAAGCTTTCTTTGTTAGTTCAAAATTTCCAGGAACATAAGCTTTGACACACTGTAACCTAAAAAGAGGAAGTTACAAATCAGGAAATAAATGAGCCAATTCACAAACCTCATTGTTTCTGTTGATACTGAAAAGAAAGTGACTAAGTTAAGAGCATTTTAGGAAATGCTTCTGATATCCTCCTAAGATCTCTTAATCCCCTGATGCTAGCAATGCTCTAAACCCAGCTGCTAAGGAACCAATTCCCACCTCAGCCTTATTTTTTCTCCCTCCTTACCTCAGTTCTGTCCCAACATTTCCTCTTTTAGATCTGCACACCTCTTCCCCTGGGCCCTTTGAAATGTCTTCTCCATAAATAACAAACTTCCTTTCCCCATTCCATCTTCTGGTACTCAATGAGACCTGGCTTCCTCCAAATGGCACTACTTTCCTAGCAACCCCTTCTAGTAGTTGTGCTTTCTCTCATATTCCCATTCACTTGCCCCAGTGGGGAATCAGAAATACTCCTTCCTCCTCATTGCTGCTTCCAGATTCTACCACAATCACTCAGCTACTTTTTCTCCTTTGAGATTCATACAGTCCAATTTTATCATGCAATCTAGATCCTGTAGAGTTACCAACTCCTAGGACATTCTCCTTCTTTTCTCAGTGAATTTAGTATCTTGTTCATTGTATTCTTCCAACCTAATTCCTGCCCACATATTGAAAGACATCATACATCTATTGATCTTCCCTTAAAATCCCTAATTTCCTAAATTCTTAATCTATTTAGCTCCCATGAAATATGCCTCTAAAGCCCCTCAGTTAGACATAAGGCTCTCTATACTTTGATCTTGCCACCATCCACAAGTGTTCCATTTTCATGTTCAAGGACTCTAATATTCCATTATCCTATTGTAGTATTTAACCATTCTATTTCTCAAGTGGAGCTGCTTTCCTCTCCCTCTTCATTGTGCTTGACAACATTTTTTCACACCTCCATCCCCTCTGCCCAGCAGCCCAATGAAAGCACACAGGGAGTAAGGTGGGCAGCTCACAGGCAGCAGGGGTAGAAGGGAACAGAGCACTCAGGCTATTCTCCTCCCCATCTCCACATATACCTCTTATCACCCACCCCTCTACCTAGCAACCCAATGGGAGCACTTCCTCCCTCCTCTCCCTGGGGTAAGAGGTGGTGAGGAGAGGAACGGCACTTGGTCTCTGGTAGGGAGGCTGGGTTGGGGTATGGGTGGAACCTGGCACTCCATATCTAAAAGGTTCCCCATCACTGTTCTATTCCAAACTGTCAACTTATAGTGATGATATGGGGGTACAGGTTCCCTCCTAGACACCCCAAACTCCAGAAGTGTTCCAGTTCAAAAAGGACATAGGAAATTCTTTTCTGCTCCCTGAGAGGAATATCCCACTTGTATCTTCAATTAACATAGATATGTACCTCCCAGTTCCACCCTGAGAAGCTTTGGGTGGTACCTAATCTAATCATCCTTTGAATTCCACAGATCATCCCTTATCCCCAATCCCATGAATTAACTCATTACTGATTTACCCCATCCCCTCCTTTCTTATCCTGTAACCCCTGTTGTCAAAGGCATATAAAAACCCCAGACTCCTTGGGAAGGCAGTATTCCACCTACACACTGTCTCCTGGCTGTTCAGCATTATCTCCAAATTAGTAAATTTCTCTTTTTTTATTTTTAAGCTAAATTTTGGAGTCTTGCTTGTCTCCAGACCTAGTGTTTCACCTCAATGCTCTCCCACAACAGTGGGATTCAGGGAACCTAGAAATTCTAAAGGATACATGAAAGACTTCTCATGCTTCTAACCTCAGTAATTAAGTGTGGCCAGAACACACTGCCCCTGGTAAACACTGATAAGTGAAGAAAGACTGCATGCATGTTCCATATCTTTGAGATTTGCATATCTCCCTAACAGATAACATTTCAGAACTCAGTCACCTCCCCTCCCTAGTTTTCTGTCCTCATATGTCACATAGGCCCCTCGGTATGTCACCAATATTTCATGTAGCCAGCTTTGTCTCCCACCCAAATTATCCTTTCTCCTAATTAATTTCTCTATTTGATAAAATTTGCACAGTAAAACCATAATTCCTTGGGTGAATCTGTCCACCAGAATCAGATTGGACTTCTTCCCAGTACAAATCTAGAAAAAACACAGAACTGACAAAGCAGTTACAAGTAATATGTCTTTAATCAGGACAAAGGAAACAATCCTCTTATGGACACAACACAGAGTCACACACACACACACACACACACACACACACACACACACCACGCTGAACCAAGCTTTGAGACTCTGGGAACGTTGTCTCTGGGAAATATAGGACCAATAGTAATTTCCATCTAATGGAAACCCAGAATCTTATATACACTTTAGGAAGAATAGAAAAGGAAGGACATCCTTTAATTCACTTTATTTTTTTAATTTATTTTTATTTTTTAGAAAAATTTTCCTTGGTTACATGATTTATGTTTTTACTTTCCCCTTCACCCCTCCCTCAACACCCCCCCCACAGCTGGCATGCATTTCCATTGGTTTTAACATGTGTCATTGATCAAGACTTATTTCCATTGTTTGATAGTTGCATTGGTGTAATCGTTTCGAGTCTACATCCTCAATCATGTCCGCATCAACCCATTTGTTCAAGCAGTTGTTTTTTTTTTTTTCTGTGTTTCCACTCCTGTAGTTCTTCCTCTGAATGTGGATAGCATTCTTTTCCATAAATCCCTCAGAATTGTCCTGGGTCATTGCATTGCTGCTAGTAGAGAGGTCCATTGCATTCAATTTTACCACAGTGTATCAGTCTCTGTGTACAATGTTCCCCTGGATCTGCTCCTTTCACTCTGCATCAATTCCTGGAGGTCATTCCAGTTCACATGGAGTTCCTCCAGTTTATTATTCCTTTGAGGACCATAGTATTCCATCACCAGCATATACCACAATTTGTTTAGCCATTCCCCAATTGAAGGGCATACCCTCAGTTTCCAGTTTTTTGCCACCACAAAGAGCGCGGCTATAAATATTTTCATACAAGCCTTTTTATCTATGATTTCTTTGGGGTACAAACCCAGCAATGGTATGGCTGGATCAAAGGGCAGATTGTCTTTTAGAGCTCTTTGGGCATAGTTCCAAATTGCCATCCAGAATGGTTGGATCAATTCACAACTCCACCAGCAATGCATTAATGTCCCAATTTTGCCACATCCCCTCCAACATTCATTACTCTCCCCTTCTTTCATTTTAGCCAATCTGCTAGGTGTGAGGTGATACCTCATAGTTGTTTTGATTTGCATTTCTCTAATTATTAGAGATTTGGAACACTTTCTCATGTGCTTATTGATACTTTTGATTTCTTTACCTGAAAATTGCCTATTCATGTCTCTTGCCCATTTATCAATTGGGGAATGGCTTGATGTTTTATACAATTGCTTTAACTCCTTGTATATTTGAGTAATTAGACCCCTGTCAGAGTTTTTCGTTATAAAGATTTTTTCCCAATTTGTTGTTTCCCTTCTGATTTTGACTACATTGTTTTTGTTTGTACAAAAACTTTTTAGTTTAATATAATCAAAACCATTTAATTTACATTTTGTGATTTTCTCTAACTCTTGCTTGGTTTTAAAGTCTTTCCTTTCCCAGAGATCTGACAAGTATACTATTCTGTGTTCACTTAACTTGTTTATAGTTTCCCTCTTTATATTCAAGTCGTTCACCCATTCTGAATTTATCTTGGTGTAGGGTGTGAGATGTTGATCTAAACCTAATCTCTCCCATATTGTTTTCCAATTTTCCCAGCAGTTTTTGTCAAATAGTGGATTCGTGTCCCAAAAGTTGGGCTCTTTGGGTTTATCATATACTGTCTTGCTGATGTCATTTACCCCAAGTCTATTCCACTGATCCTCCCCTCTTTCTCTTAGACAGTACCATATTGTTTTGATGACTGCTACTTTATAGTATAGTTTAATATCTGGTACTGCTAGGCCCCCTTCCTTCACATTTTTTTTCCAACTAAGAAGCTTGTAGAAATAATCAACAACTTTAGCAAAGTTGCAGGATATAAAATAAATGCACATAAATCATCGGCATTTCTATATATTTCCAACACATTAGAGCAGCAAGAGGTAGAAAGAGAAACACCATTTAAAATCACCCTAGACAGGTTTTCCGGGTTAAGATGGCTGCAGAGTAAGAAGCAGCTCTTAACCTCTCCTGACCGAAACACACAAAACTCCTCAAGGGGACATAAAAACAAGTCCAGACGAACTGAGGAACCCCACAACAGGGCACAGCTTGGAAGGTACGTGGAATCGAGACATTTCCATGCTATAAAGGGCTCTCACTCAATCGCGAGCTGAGCAACCGCCCCACCCCCAACCCCTCCACACTCACCTATAGCTCCGAAGCCAGCTAAAAAGAAATAGAGCAAGTTTGGGGCACCCATCGAGTCATCGGCAGCTCCGGGACCTGTTCCTGAGAGCAGCAAGACTTAGGACCCCATTAAGTCAAGAATGCACGCGAAATCTGAGCGCGCGGGAGCAGAGAGTGGACGCTGGGCGCAGAGAGTGCCTGCTGAGCAGAGGCGTGGGTGCCGGCTGAGCAGAGGCGTGGGTGGAGGCAAACACAGCCAGAAACTAAAGCCTAAGTGGGGAACCAGTGCAGACGGGTATACGACTGTGGAAGTAGCTCCCTGAGACTTGTAAAGGAACTTCCTGCAGAGGATCAAGCAAGGGAACCCACCAGGGGGCTTGACCTTGGAAAAGACTAGAACTCAGACCTCAGGAGCCAATAGATCTCAGACAGACACTGAGAGCGAGGATAAACCTGAGAAGCTGCTGGGCTAATGATGGCTAATCAGTTACAGGAAATTCAGAAGAGAAAGAATAATAACAAAAAAAAGAAGTCTTTAACACTCGACAGCTTCTACACAGAGAAAATCCAGACAACCGAGCAAACAGAGGAGAACAAACAACCATCCAGACCCTCCCCAAATAAGGAAAACTC
>NC_058130.1:712375085-712375439 GCF_016433145.1 Gracilinanus agilis | reverse complement strand
GATCAGGTGGGATTTATACCAGGAATGCAAGGTTGGTTCAACATTAGGAAAACCATCCACATAATTGACCATATCAACAGTCTAACAAACAAAAATCACATGATTATCTCAATAGATGCTGAAAAAGCCTTTGACAAAATACAGCATCCATTCCTATTGAAAACACTGAAAAGTATAGGAATAGAAGGACCTTTCCTAAAAATAATAAACAGTATATACCTAAAACCATCAACAAACATCATATGCAATGGGGATAAATTAGAAGCCTTCCCAATAAGATCAGGAGTAAAACAAGGATGCCCATTATCACCTCTATTATTCAACATAGTACTAGAAACACTAGCAGTTGCAATT
>NC_058130.1:712374748-712375018 GCF_016433145.1 Gracilinanus agilis | reverse complement strand
GTACTAGAAACACTAGCAGTAGCAATTAGAGAAGAAAAAGAAATTGAAGGTATCAAAATAGGCAATGAGGAGACTAAGCTATCACTCTTTGCAGATGATATGATGGTATACTTAAAAAATCCTAGAGAATCAACTAAGAAGCTTGTAGAAATAATCAACAACTTTAGCAAAGTTGCAGGATACAAAATAAATGCACATAAATCATCAGCATTTCTATACATTTCCAACACATTAGAGCAGCAAGAGGTAGAAAGAGAAACACCATTTAAA